>NC_069502.1:1239582139-1239614639 GCF_027579735.1 Bombina bombina
GATTTCTGTGTCAAATTGTTGCTTAGTGTTAGTTTCTAATAACATTTACTTAAAGTTGAAAGTACTCTTAAGAAAATAACACTTGCTATAATATCCGTAGTAAGGTCTTAAAAAAATTGTCCGCTGCAACATAAATATAATGCTTACTCTGTAAGTGTATTCCATATAGCTACACACTGAATTCATTAGCTTTAATTGGCTGGTGGTAACGTAATATTCCAATCCTATCAGCTATAACCGGTAAGCAAGTGTAGGTTAGCTGCGGTTTGTAATTACCATTGAGTACCGTATAAGTGAAGTACTTGTCACTATCAATAAATGTTGTTATAAATTAATATGGTTGCTGCTATCAGTTCAGTCTCAGTGAATCTAATTTGAGAACTGCCGTGCTGCAGGTTACATCACAAGCTGTTAAAGAGCAGCTGAGTAAATTCACAAGCGGTACACCCCTGTTACTTACGACTCAGTATTGACTATAAATGTTACAATAAACAATGATACATGTGTGGCTATACGTTACTATTACTGCTACTTAGGTTCAGTAATAATGAATCATATTTGCTAGCTGCCGTGATACAGGTTGAGCTATAGGCTGTCGACAATCAGCTGTATTAATCACCATAATTTGCCTCTAATAAAAGTTAATTTTTAATTTAGACTAGTTTAACCAGACAGTTTTGTCTTTGTTCTTTGCACATTCTTGCATGATATTCTCTGTCACCCAAATCAGATTCCACTGAGAATTCCCCAGAGTGCTATATATGTAGTCTTTCTCAGATAAGGCTTACTCAGCCTATCTGCCAGTTTTGTTTGTAGAATAAAATGATGTTGTGTGCTATGTTAGACATACGTAATGATCCATCACAATTCCTGTACCAGTTGTCACATCTTCTCTTGCGGTTTATTAATACAAAACTATTCTAAGCCCTCTGAAACATTCTCTCTCTCTCTCTCTCTCTCTCTCTCACTCACTCTCTCTATGTCCCTTTCTCTGCTCCTCTATCTACCTACTTCTCTCTCTCTCTCTCTCTCTCTCTCTCTCTCTCTCTCTCTCTCTCTCTCACTCTATGTCCCTTTCTCTTCTCCTCTATCTAACTACTTATCTCTCTTTCTTTCTGTCATTCTTTCTCTCTCTATCTCACTCTCTCTACCCCTCTCTCTCTATTCATTTCTTGGCCACTTTATTTCTTTCTCTCTCTTCCCCTCTCTGCCCCTCAAGCTCTTCCCCTCTATCTATGTCTATTTCTCTCTTTTTCCCTCTATCTGCTCTTCTCTCCCTGTTAGGATATGTTAGCCTTACCGATGCCATCTTGTTTTAGTTGCCATTTTTTCTTAGGCATCCATCTTGTCTAAGAAAGGTTTATTCTAACAGCTTATTAGGTATCAAGAAATATGTAGATGTTATGAATATTTGTATAGCTAGAATGGCCTTGTGGATGTTCCTGGCAATGTGCCTGTAAGCCAGTTATCTCTATAAGATGCCCACACTGCCTTGCTTTGGGATGCAATAGAAATACTCCTTTACACACAATTATATATTTTTTTTTAATATATATTTTTTATTGAAGTTTCAACAAACAATGAAATACAAAATACAACATTTGCCCATGCATTAGATTGACATCTAAGTATAACACACAGTGATATGATTTACGGGTTATCCATGTAGCTAGTGAGGGAATAACTGTTTCAGGCAGCGAATTGAGTCAATAATCATAACAGTAGCAATATTGAAAAGTTGGCCTGAACCAATGGGAACCCATGCTATGTCTAGAGAGGTGTCAGATATATGTTTGTGCAGACAATGATGAGACTTCATTTTATATTTTAGTGATTGGAATCTAATCTCCACCTCAATAGGATGAGTAAAGTAGGAATTCCTGTCTTGAAGTGGGGAGTTAGTATTGAGAAAGACCACAAGAAGGTCAAAGAGAGCATGAAAGAAGAGGGGTTACAGTGGGCCAGAGCCACTTGAATTATGGAAGGGGAGGGGAGGGGAAGGAAAAAGCAGGGAGAGCAGAGCCTACTGTGATGGGGCAACAGGATGAGTTTATTTATGGGACTATGTCCAAAATGGGGGTTTGTGGGAAGCGTAAGGCTGTTATATAGAGAGGAGTCATAGTTAAGTAGAAGGTAACTGAGTCTTAATTCAACACGTAATGCGAGTGAATTCGCTGTCTGTAAAATGAGTGAGAGTATCACTCAGCAGTAATGTGTAGAGGAAGGGACATTAGCGTGTATTATATTATAGGGGACCTCTGGGTGAGCCCCTCTCCTAGGGAAATGCCAACTATGGGCAATGTGGGAAAAAGGAGTATGGGTATAACCCACAGGCAACAAGTACCGGCGGGAAAGGGAGGAGAGGGGCCCAACAAAAACAACTCATTTGTACTAATATTAAATGCAACTTAGGTAATATAATTTCCTAGAAACAAAAATATAAAGAGGAATACACACATGGTATATTATATAAACATGAGGAGTTGCAATCAATACTGTTCTTACTGTAAATTGAATTGACCATTATATAATGACAAGTAGTCCCTATTAGTACCAAAAAGTCTGCTGCGCAGATTTCCGAAAATAGCAGTATAACATTGAAAAACAAAAACTGTTTAGGGTATATACAACATATGAACATAAAAGTTAGAATGAAGCAAACAGTCTAACAAAGAGTTGTCTAGGAGTCCCAGGGAGGATAAGGCTAGCTTAATGGAGGCACTATTAATAAAAAGCACAATTATTAACTCTAAAGAATATGCACTGGTCTGCTCCTCCCTTATGATATGAGATATATGTCAGGAACTAAATATGAAACAGCTACCTCTAGATACCTTCTTAAATGTTGATACTCAGCAGTTAAATAATAAAACCATATAGCTGCATATATTATTGTGTGGATATAAAAGATAACAAGCATTTGCGTGACAGAATACGCCATTAATTAAGCACTTGTAAGTAATATAGTAATAGCATCCGACTGTATAGAACTGGGGGGGTTCAGGTTTTTTTTTCAAATCAAAGCAGCTAGAGTTACTATAGGAACTATCTGCGAGGACAAAGTACCCATGGTAAAGTGAGGTATGATATATAGAAGGGCCTGTGAACTAAATTTTAACACTAAGGTCCCAGGGGCTAGGTAGTATAAGACAAACATCAGGATTGAAAAAATAGCCCACTTCAACATAAATAGTCTAGTCTCCTATATAGGGTACTAGAGTGTACTTAAGACATTAGAATACATATAGCTAAGTATCTAAAATTTTAAACAGTAATTAACGTCATGTCATAATCTAAACTAAATTCCATACAGACTAAACAAAACAAGCGGTGGCTAACTTATGTATCAACACGTCTAATATACATAATCAGTGATCATGACAGAAAAGGAAATGGCGGTTTAGCCTACTCCCATCACCGGCACTTCAGCATGTGTAGGCAACAGAGGGCTAAAGCCTTTTAGGGTGAAGAGAGTAGTTAAGAACACTACAGTCCCAGCTCTTATTTCGACAACTGTGTTTAACGATATCTGCATACCTATCAGACATGTACTGCTGTTGGTGTCAACAATAGATTGTATGCAGGGTAAGTCCATCGATTGTTGTAGAATTATGTCCCAAACCAAGTCCTGGACAGAAAACACTTCCCCTTCTGTGAGATGATGGGGTACTGTATCACAGCTCCAAAATACCTTCCGGATCAGTGTGGGATGTAGAAATGAAGAGCCGACCCTTCTTGGCACTTCCGTGACCCCATGAGGGCTCTCAGGCAGAGGGACGCTCTCAGGCAGAGGGACGCTGTACTGATCTTCAGTTCCATGAGGAGCTTGTGAAGTTGCGTTCTCGATGTGCTCAGTCCCATCAGATGATTGCTGAGTGACATCTGGGTTATGTAAGTTATCACCCAAAGTCTCTGGCACATCTCTTAGAATATCTTGTGTGGGGCAACAGATAAACCTGATCTCCCTGATCAAGACATCATGATGAGCATCCAGTCTATGGATCAAATTGCGCAGCGCATCAGCCATCTGGACGCCCATGTCAATCTATGTAGGCTAATAGGCTTCCGATCAGAAGAATACCTCTCAATAGGGTTTAATATCCAATCTGGTGTCGGCTTTCATAAGACTTCATCTGGGACTCTCCCCTACTCAGTCTGGCTCTATTAAGCTCCGAGGAGCTGCATGGGATCAGTCAAACTGCGTTTAAGTCCGCAACTAAGATAGAATTATCAGCTCTGCTTAACTCTAGATTTTCACATCACTCCACATGAGCTGTAAAATGGCCGCTCCAGGAAGCAAGTTGAGGCAGTAGAGAAAACAGTAACGCTCCAAGTTGCCACCTCAGTTCGTCACTGTCTCTGCAAATCCTCAGATACTGATCTCTGAGTCGTTAGCCACCTATTTGTGTATTATTTGGCAAAACTGAGCAGTCTAGTAGGTAATAAAGTATGTTGTAGGAGCAGAGCTCTCTCTATATGCGACCGCTCAGTTTCCCGGCTTGCTCCGCCCCCACACAATTATATTTTAATTAGTTTTGTTTCTTCAATGTGAAATATGGTGTGAGATGATGTAGTTATGAACACGACATTGTTTAACCCTGTATACTGTAACTATCACCTATAAAAAGTGTTCATCTTCTAATAAACAGAACAGATGTTAAACGGATTGCTGTGTGGTCTGATTCCTGTTCTCTGGGATATCCCATCAAGTAACTCATTCATTTTCAGGTGACAGTGTATGATACAGGCCATGTGCTGACTGACACTCTCCCCCCCCCCTGAAAATAACACCTAACAATTCTGGTGTCAGATCTTGGGATTCGCACTGGGTAAGTAGATAAGTGTTTTTTACTCTACTTTTCCCTCTGTGAATCTGAACCTAAATTGTTTTATAATAGGTTTAGAAATATATATAAAGGGTTAAGGGGTTCCTGCGGTGGAGGCACAGGTTTGCAGAGGTTAAAGTCCTGCCGGCATTTGTATTAACCCCTTTAGACAGGTTAAAGTCCTGCTAGTTTAGACAGGTGTGGAGTCCTTTCTGGCGCCAAAAAGTTAACATGCATTTGGCGGGCTGTTTAATTCCCCCGTGCAAGTTGGCATCGCTGTTTTACAGCGAGTTAGAGTCTCACCTGTGTTGAAGTTTTCCTTATATATCCATATAATTTACCTGTGCTGTGCTGTGCTTAGAAAATATTAAGTAATTGTGCATTGTATCACTGCTACTGCTATTATTGTGTTGTGGAAATGGGTCTGCTCATAGTACAAATTGTGATAGTAATGCTGAGATTCAGAAATGTAATATTACGTAGAAATCTGTGCAGCATGTACACAGAGCAGGTGGAAGACACTGTTTTTGCATCTTTAGTAGCTACAAAAGGGTTAACAGCTTCTATTCAGGACAGAAGCATTTCAGACAGAGACATCCACTCCAGAAAGGGAGGGGGATTATAAAACTGTCAGTGAGCACAGATTTGTAGATTCAACAAGAAAACTTGCTCTGTGTTAAAGAATGTTGTGGGCATAGAAGGGGGGCCACCGAGCGCACACACCAGGTGACAGAGAACAAGAAAAAAAAAACTGTTACAGAAGCTCCGTTTGTAAAACTCTTTCTTTTGTTGTATGTGTGTTTGCAGTAATGAAACAGATATTATGTGTATTCTATGTGTAATGAGTGTTGATCTGTCGATTCTCACTGTCTTGTATGACGTGTAAAAGATTTATACTTTAGATCTGAGGATTTATTATCCTGTCTAAAATTTGTTTATGTCTCAATCTGCTGGGAAAATGGCCATTCCTTGCAAATTTGGACACTTTCAGATACATTTTAAATTTGGTGGAAAGTTAATCTTATTGTATTCCTATATGTCTTTGGTATGTAATGAAATATATGTTTTCCTGAAAGAAAGAGACTGTTAATGTGTTTTCTGTGTCACTAAAAGTTTAATGTATGTTGAAATTGCTTTAGAATAAATGTTGGGAGTGGATTTATGGTATGCAAGTTGATATGAGCTTGTGTGTGTATCGCTGTAAAAAGGACCTTGGTGCATTTTTCTTTCTGAATGGTAATTATTCAGGCTAGTTTCTTAGTTAAGAAATCGGACGTTGTAATGAGGTATTTTGAAGTGTTATTGTTGTAACTTAATTTAAAGTCATATGTATGTTCTTAATTATGTGTGTTATTAATAGCCTTTTTTAGTTTTAAGTGATACTTGTTTTAAGCAAATAAAGACTGTCCACCTGTTGCGGCACATAAATATATTGTTTTTGCAAGTGAACTAATTAAGGGATTTGTAAATTTGCGGATGTTTGTGTGACTTTCGGTCATGTTTTGGTAAATGAAAAAGATTAACAGGTTCATTTAAGTATGTTGTGGGTGTAATGTAAGATTCATGCAAGGAGTTAAAACAGGAGAATAGAAAAGACTATACGCTATATGCTATTAAATTTATCTAAAGTATTTGGGTCTGTTTCTGTTGCAAGTAAATTAATTCAGTAGAAGTTTTAATATAAATGGGTATTATTTATGCTGTGATGGCTCTCATTTAAATATGCAAGTTATGATACAGTAAAGAAGTAGAATTTTAATGGTAAATAAGACAAGTGTCTTAATCATAGCTAAGGTATACATATGTAATATACATGTTATAAATGGTTAGTCCTTAAAGGGACATTACACTGTAAAATAGTTTTTATATTAATGTATTTTCAATGACTTGTTATACAAGCTTCATAGTATAAAATGTAGGAGAAATTGCATTTGCAAGTTTATTTGTTTATATGAAGTAGCTGGTTTTGTGCTTTCAAAACACAGTTTATTGCAATGGGTTGAATTTTGTATAATAAGCATATCTCACTGTGTTCCTTATTTTATATTTGTCTGTAAAACCGGAGCTCAGTGCTTAGACAGAGCAATGGAAAATTGTCATTTTATTACTTAAAGGACCAGTTCACTCATGTGAAAGGAGTTCATGAGCAGCAATAGCACTGTATTAACAAGTAAAGGAGATAAAACATAAATGTAGTAGGTTGTATAATATATATATATTTTTTGTTTAAATTCCTCCTTTTTTGTAGTTCAGCTCAATGTCACTAGAACACCCTGATAAAAGGGCAGTGCTATTTGCATCAGACCTGGATGATTTTCTATGTTTGTTTTACAATAGTTTGGTTACATCTCCACCTTGTGCAGAGACCTTTCCTTGTATATATTATATAAATTCTGCCATTTAGATAGCAGACATTTACGCAGTGTAAATCAATCCTCTCTGTAAGGCAAACTGAACTGATGACATCTGCCTGCAATCTTATGTGTTGTGATCTGTGAGACTAGCGGGGGAAAAAAAAAAGAGAAAATATTTAAAGGGGTACAGGCAAACTGATATAAAATCTGAGATTTCAAAGAAATATTTACAGAGAAAGAAAATGAGGTTTATTGTATGCCAAGCACTAGTATATTTAACTATGTCAGCAGTTGCTTAGGCTATTCAATGGACGTCAGTATACATTTTTATTATAAGTGGCTAAGATACATGCTAAATCAGCTATTTCACATGCCAGGGTAGTGATAAAGGAGCTACTTGTCAAAATTACATATATTCCATCAAGTAAAATCGATCATTGGGAACAATTTAAAGGTGACATTTTCGGGCAAACTGTCTCTATTAGTGTAAATTATTATTATTATTCTTTTTAGAAAGTTCATTGTTGTTGTATACAATTGTTATATTTAGTCAGAGAGCTGCAAAATGGTGAATATCAAATTATATAAAAAATAAATAAAATAAAATAATTGTGTATGTATTAGAATCTTGGTTATGTAAAAGTATAGACTGGATTCTAGAGCTTTTCACCAATTATTTGTGCCAAATATGATTTATTTAACAGTGGATTTGAACTGTGTATGCAAGCAGGGGCTATATAGAACAGTGGCTGTACCATTATTATCTAACCTTTCCCAGAATATAGTACTTAGGTGTTTGCGTGTTCCTTTGTAAAGTTATGGCTAGGGATTTTAATTTTAAATATGCAACTGGAGTTTATTGATCTTCTGAAGTGATTGCATTATTAGTGTGATCTCATAGTATTGTGCATGGTAGAATTTGCAGAACCAGGGCATATACGGTTGTTATAGAATTTTAATTATTTGTAGTGTTTTGCTAGTGCTGTGTTTCAGTGAATGTATAAGTATATGTGTTGAATTTCAGGTTGATTCTGGTTGTTAAAAGTTGGTGCCGGCGGTTAATGTTTTGTTTTGTGGAATGGACAGTTGGTTTTAAGTGTTTTCTCAGAGAATGTTATGATTTTATTTTTAGTGAATGCCTGTGGAAGGGTGAAGCATGAATGGAACATTGAATATTGAGGTGTATTTGATTTTGCCTCATGTTAAGAATAGTATACTACAGAGTGCATTAATTGTCTTTTAGGAGTTATACTGTGTTTGCGTGACACATAGGGTGTCTCACGCGAACAAAAGGGGAAGTATTGATGAGTATTGATGAGTATCTTTATGTGATTTGGGTGATTGTTTTAAGTAAGAAATGAACCTAAAATGTTTTTTTGTTATAAACACAATGGGGCCTATTTATCAAGCTCTGATAGGAGCTTGACGGCCTGTGTTTCTGGCGAGTCTTCAGATTCGCCAGAAACAGCAGTTATGAAGCAGCGGTCACAAAGACCGCTGCTCCATAACCTGTCCGCCTGCTCTGAGCAGGCGGACAGACATCGCCGGAAATCAACCCGATCGAGTACAATCGGGTTGACTGACACCCCCTGCTGGTGGCCCATTGGCCGCGAGTCTGCAGGGGGCAGCGTTGCACCAGCAGCTCTTGTGAGCTGCTGGTGCAATGCTGAATACAGAGAGCGTATTGCCAGACCTTGTTAAATAGAGGCCAATATTTGTATTTGCAGGATGAGATCATGAAGCTATATCCAGAGATTTGAAACACTAACTAAATTATTTTTGAGTTTTTCATATTAAGGTAAATCTGTACATATAAAATTCCATAGTGCACTCTCCAAAAGATTGAAGATTAAATGCAAGTAAACCTTTTAAACAAAGAAATGCCTGGTGCCTAGGTGAAGAAAAGAAAAAAGTTTGTTTAACCACATTACTGAAGTAAGTTGCTGAACTATCTTTGGATCCATTCTTTGCTTTGCATGCTGGTACCAGCCCCAGAACTGGACTCTGGGTAATCTATGACTGTTTCCTATGATGTGTGTCTTCAGAACATAAAGACTATCCTTCTCTGGACTGTGCCTTGCCAGTTGATATTGGGGACCTGTTACGCTGTTACAGAGTCACCCACAGTTAAATTAGGGGAGTATTGTTTTAACTTGTTTACTTATATCGCTTGTTTTGTATTCTCTTGTAAATGTGTTATTTTTGTTGATCATATTAGTTATAAGAAGTCATATAGCTTTGTCTGCAGAAAAGTATGCGTTATTTGTATTAGTACACATTGTAGTTTATGTACTTAACAAAGTAACCCTCTAGATAAGTGTAACTCTAAACCTTGCAGTATTGTAACCTTTTGAGTGGCCCACTGAGTATAGAGAATATGTTTGCACCTTTATAGTTTAAAGAAAATGCTGCAATATATCAGAATATTCTAGACCCTTCACCATTGTAGAACACGGAAGGTTCACTCATGTTTTTGGGAGTAGTATAATTATAGTTATATTGATGGTATATTTTCTACCTACAATGGCTCTTATTGGATCTGTGTTATGAAAGCAAATGTATGGTATCTGCAATTTGAATTTTGTGATTTCAGATGTTTGTCAGTGAAAGGAATTATCTTACTATAAAAATGTGTTTACTTTTAAAAGATTTTGTAGTTTTAATAATGTTATGATTGTATTCTCTCCTCATACGGGAGTGCAAGAGAATTTAGGTTGCATAATAATTAGTAAACTAGTAGGCCTAGATTTAGAGTTCGGCGGTAAAAGGGCTGTTAACGCTCCGCAGGTTTTTTTCTGGCCGCACCATAAATTTAACTCTGGTATCGAGAGTTCAAACAAATGCTGCGTTAGGCTCCAAAAAAGGAGCGTAGAGCATTTTTACCGCAAATGCAACTCTCGATACCAGAGCTGCTTACGGACGCGGCCGGCATCAAAAACGTGCTCGTGCACGATATCCCCATAGGAAACAATGGGGCTGTTTGAGCTGAAAAAAAACCTAACACCTGCAAAAAAGCAGCGTTCAGCTCCTAACGCAGCCCCATTGTTTCCTATGGGGAAACACTTCCTACGTCTGCACCTAACACTCTAACATGTACCCCGAGTCTAAACACCCCTAGCCTTACACTTATTAACCCCTAATCTGCCACCCACGCTATCGCTGACCCCTGCATTACACTTTTAACCCCTAATCTGCCGCTCCGTAAAACGCCGCCACCTACGTTATCCCTATGTACCCCTAATCTGCTGCCCTAACATCGCCGACCCCTATGTTATATTTATTAACCCCTAATCTGCCCCCCTCAACGTCGCCGACACCTGCCTACACTTATTAACCCCTAATCTGCCGAGCGGACCTGAGCGCTACTATAATAAAGTTATTAACCCCTAATCCGCCTCACTAACCCTATCATAAATAGTATTAACCCCTAATCTGCCCTCCCTAACATCGCCGACACCTACCTTCAATTATTAACCCCTAAACTTCCGATCGGAGCTCACCGCTATTCTAATAAATGGATTAACCCCTAAAGCTAAGTCTAACCCTAACACTAACACCCCCCTAAGTTAAATATAATTTTTATCTAACGAAATAAATTAACTCTTATTAAATAACTTATTCCTATTTAAAGCTAAATACTTACCTGTAAAATAAATCCTAATATAGCTACAATATAAATTATAATTATATTATAGCTATTTTAGGATTAATATTTATTTTACAGGCAACTTTGTAATTATTTTAACCAGGTACAATAGCTATTAAATAGTTAAGAACTATTTAATAGTTACCTAGTTAAAATAATAACAAATTTACCTGTAAAATAAATCCTAACCTAAGTTATAATTAAACCTAACACTACCCTATCAATAAAATAATTAAATAAACTACCTACAATTACCTACAATTAACCTAACACTACACTATCAATAAATTAATTAAACACAATTGCTACAAATAAATACAATTAAATAAACTAGCTAAAGTACAAAAAATAAAAAAGAACTAAGTTACAGAAAATAAAAAAATATTTACAAACATAAGAAAAATATTACAACAATTTTAAACTAATTACACCTACTCTAAGCCCCCTAATAAAATAACAAAGCCCCCCAAAATAAAAAATTCCCTACCCTATTCTAAATTAAAAAGGTTACAAGCTCTTTTACCTTACCAGCCCTGAACAGGGCCCTTTGCGGGGCATGCCCCAAGAATTTCAGCTCTTTTGCCTGTAAAAGAATAAATACAATACCCCCCCCCAACATTACAACCCACCACCCACATACCCCTAATCTAACCCAAACCCCCCTTAAATAAACCTAACACTAAGCTCCTGAAGATCTTCCTACCTTGTCTTCACCATCCAGGTATCACCGATCCGTCCTGGCTCCAAGATCTTCATCCAACCCAAGCGGGGGTTGGCGATCCATAATCCGGTGCTCCAAAGTCTTCCTCCTATCCGGCAAGAAGAGGACATCCGGACCGGCAAACATCTTCTCCAAGCGGCATCTTCGATCTTCTTCCATCCGGTGCGGAGCGGGTCCATCTTGAAGCAGGCGACGCGGATCCATCCTCTTCTTCCGATGTCTCCCGACTAATGACGGTTCCTTTAAGGGACGTCATCCAAGATGGCGTCCCTCGAATTCCGATTGGCTGATAGGATTCTATCAGCCAATCGGAATTAAGGTAGGAATTTTCTGATTGGCTGATGGAATCAGCCAATCAGAATCAAGTTCAATCCGATTGGCCGATCCCATCAGCCAATCAGATTGAGCTCGCATTCTATTGGCTGATCGGAACAGCCAATAGAATGCGAGCTCAATCTGATTGGCTGATGGGATCGGCCAATCGGATTGAACTTGATTCTGATTGGCTGATTCCATCAGCCAATCAGAAA
Organism: Bombina bombina; assembly: GCF_027579735.1. Taxonomy (NCBI): domain Eukaryota; kingdom Metazoa; phylum Chordata; class Amphibia; order Anura; family Bombinatoridae; genus Bombina; species Bombina bombina. The sequence continues at coordinate 1,239,594,217 of NC_069502.1, forward strand.
ATTCCTACCTTAATTCCGATTGGCTGATAGAATCCTATCAGCCAATCGGAATTCGAGGGACGCCATCTTGGATGAAGTCCCTTAAAGGAACCGTGATTAGTCGGGAGACATCGGAAGAAGAGGATGGATCCGCGTCGCCTGCTTCAAGATGGACCCGCTCCGCACCGGATGGAAGAAGATCGAAGATGCCGCTTGGAGAAGATGTTTGCCGGTCCGGATGTCCTCTTCTTGCCGGATAGGAGGAAGACTTTGGAGCACCGGATTATGGATCGCCAACCCCCGCTTGGGTTGGATGAAGATCTTGGAGCCAGGACGGATCGGTGATACCTGGATGGTGAAGACAAGGTAGGAAGATCTTCAGGGGCTTAGTGTTAGGTTTATTTAAGGGGGGTTTGGGTTAGATTAGGGGTATGTGGGTGGTGGGTTGTAATGTTGGAGGGGGGGGGGGTATTGTATTTATTCTTTTACAGGCAAAAGAGCTGAAATTCTTGGGGCATGCCCCGCAAAGGGCCCTGTTCAGGGCTGGTAAGGTAAAAGAGCTTGTAACCTTTTTAATTTAGAATAGGGTAGGGAATTTTTTATTTTGGGGGGCTTTGTTATTTTATTAGGGGGCTTAGAGTAGGTGTAATTAGTTTAAAATTGTTGTAATATTTTTCTTATGTTTGTAAATATTTTATTATTTTCTGTAACTTAGTTCTTTTTTATTTTTTGTACTTTAGATAGTTTATTTAATTGTATTTATTTGTAGCAATTGTGTTTAATTAATTTATTGATAGTGTAGTGTTAGGTTAATTGTAGGTAATTGTAGGTAGTTTATTTAATTATTTTATTGATAGGGTAGTGTTAGGTTTAATTATAACTTAGGTTAGGATTTATTTTACAGGTAAATTTGTTATTATTTTAACTAGGTAACTATTAAATAGTTCTTAACTATTTAATAGCTATTGTACCTGGTTAAAATAATTACAAAGTTGCCTGTAAAATAAATATTAATCCTAAAATAGCTATAATATAATTATAATTTATATTGTAGCTATATTAGGATTTATTTTACAGGTAAGTATTTAGCTTTAAATAGGAATAAGTTATTTAATAAGAGTTAATTTATTTCGTTAGATAAAAATTATATTTAACTTAGGGGGGTGTTAGTGTTAGGGTTAGACTTAGCTTTAGGGGTTAATCCATTTATTAGAATAGCGGTGAGCTCCGGTCGGCAGATTAGGGGTTAATAATTGAAGTTAGGTGTCGGCGATGTTAGGGAGGGCAGATTAGGGGTTAATACTATTTATGATAGGGTTAGTGAGGCGGATTAGGGGTTAATAACTTTATTATAGTAGCGCTCAGGTCCGCTCGGCAGATTAGGGGTTAATAAGTGTAGGCAGGTGTCGGCGACGTTGAGGGGGGCAGATTAGGGGTTAATAAATATAATATAGGGGTCGGCGGTGTTAGGGGCAGCAGATTAGGGGTACATAGGGATAACGTAGGTGGCGGCGATTTGCGGTCGGAAGATTAGGGGTTAATTATTGTAAGTAGCTGGCGGCGACGTTGTGGGGGGCAGGTTAGGGGTGAATAAATATAATACAGGGGTCGGCGGGGTTAGGAGCAGCAGATTAGGGGTACATAAATATAACGTAGGTGGCGGTCGGAAGATTAGGGGTTAAAAATTTTAATCGAGTGGCGGCGGTGTGGGGGGACCTCGGTTTAGGGGTACATAGGTAGTTTATGGGTGTTAGTGTACTTTAGGGTACAGTAGTTAAGAGCTTTATGAACCGGCGTTAGCCAGAAAGCTCTTAACTCCTGCTATTTTCAGGCGGCTGGAATCTTGTCGTTAGAGCTCTAACGCTCACTGCAGAAACGACTCTAAATACCGGCGTTAGAAAGATCCCATTGAAAAGATAGGCTACGCAAATGGCGTAGGGGGATCTGCGGTATGGAAAAGTCGCGGCTGAAAAGTGAGCGTTAGACCCTTTAATCACTGACTCCAAATACCAGCGGGCGCCCAAAACCAGCGTTAGGAGCCTCTAACGCTGGTTTTGACGGCTACCGCCGAACTCTAAATCTAGGCCGTAGTGTTTATATCAGATGAGACTGCTGACTATTAAGATCAATCATAGTTGGAGAATTATAAACATTATATATAGTAGCTTTGCAGAATAAAGGAACACTAGGTTATTTTATTTGTTTTAGTCGTTCAAAGAGAAAGTGTGAAGAAATTAATTTTAAAGAAAATATTTTTATTGACTGTTTTACTTTTCATTTTTGTTGCAGGGCAGGCCTTAGCATAAGTCACTTAGCATAGCCATACAGCCTCTTGATGAAGTCTAACAGTTTTCACTTGCTCAGTATTCATGAATCATGACATTTCATTTAAATTGTATAGAGAAGCTGTGAGTTATTCTCTGTAAAAGTATAATCAATGTATTTAGTTTGTATTATATATCCACAATTTTTTCCTGGTTTTAAATGACATAGGACAAGTTAAGCTATTAAAGGAATGGTGATGCTTACAAAAAGGTGAAAGAAGTTTTATTTGGACATAATTGTGATTGTATCGGGGTGTGTGCTCATCTTGTGCTGTTTTGTTTCCTTCTTAGACTCCTTCTGACTCGAGTGTCTGCTTGCTATGAGGATTCACTGGCTTTCCTTGTCTACCCCATGAACAAACCATCGGACTTCCAGCATCTACCTGCAGAAGAACACTGGATAAGCACCCCTACTGCAAATGGACTATGGTATTAAAGCAGAGTTTCTGAGGAAGGTGGAGCTATAAGAGGACAAAGACTGTTCTTAAAGTGATCAGAGGCCACCCAGAGACACTTGTGCTGTTCCCATGTCAGGCTTCACTGTGGAGAATGTACAGAGCAAGAAACTGTCGGAAATATTGGGGGGGTGCTAGCAATGCAGGTGGAGAAATAAAGATGCAGCATTGTTTGGGGGTAGATAGGGGGCTGGTTGGGTCTTTGTGCAGATAGATCAGTAGTTTGAGGATGCTGGGAAGGAGACGGAGAGTATTGGAGGGGCCTTACCTATGTGCAGTGACAAATTGTGCCCTATTGGCCTGTAAATCATATTAACAGTATTCTCACATAGATTCATGCTATACCGAAGTTCTAGGCTTATATTGTTTTTAAAGGATTTACTAATTTTCTGTGCTTTTCTAATTTTAAGTTATTCTGATAGAATAAAAGGGTGGTATGTTAGGATATGTTAGACTTACCGATGCCATCTTGTTTTAGTTGCCATTTTGTCTTAGGCCTCCATCTTGTCTAAGAAAGGTTTATTCTAACAGCTTATTAGGTATCAAGAAATATGTAGATGTTATGAATATTTGTATAGCTAGAATGGCCTTGGCATATTTGGTATCAAGAAATATGTAGATGTTATGAATATTTGTATGATAGAATGCTCCTGGAAGCCAGTTATCTCTATAAGATGCCCACACGGCCTTGCTTTGGGATGCAATAGAAATACTCCTTTTCACCCAGTTATAATTTAATTAGTTTTGTTTCTTCAATGTGAAATATGGTGTGAGATGATGTACTTATGAACACGTCATTGTTTAACCCTGTATACTGTAACTATCGGCTATAAAAAGTGTTGTTCATCTTCTAATAAACAGAACAGATGTTAGACTGATTGCTGCGTGGTTTGATTCCTGTTCTCTGGGATATCCCATCAAGTAACCAATTCATTTCCAGGTCACGGTGTATGATCCAGGCCATGTGATGACTGACACTTTATCCCCTGAAAATAACACCTAACACTCCCCGTCTCTCTCATTCCCTCTCTCTGTGCCTCTAACTATTTTCCTTTATCTCTGTCTTTCTCTCTCTTTTTCTCTCTTTTCCTCTCTCTAGACATTTTCTCTAGCCTCATTTTCTCTCATTTGTACCTCTTTCTCTTTATCTCTTTCTACCTCTCTTTCCCTCTGACCATGTATCTCCTTCTCTCTTTATCTTTCTCTCTCTCCCTCTATCCATTTATTTGCTTCTCTCTCTCTACCCAAATATCTCTCTATCTATCTATAATCTATCTATCTATCTATCTATCTATTTTTCTTTCTATCCCTTTCTCAGCCACTTTTTTTAATTCTCTCTTTGTCTTTCTCTCTCTAACCCTCTCTGCCCCTCAAGCTCTTCCCCTCTCCCTCTCTCCCTCTCTGTTTTTCTCTCTTTTGCTCTCTCTGCTCCTTTATCTATCTCCCCCCTCTCTGTAACTCCCTCTCTCTGCCCCTTTAACCCTTTCCCTCTATATCTGTCTCTCTCTCATTTCCTCTCTTTCCCTCTCTCTGCCCCTCTCTATCCCTCTATTTCTGTCTATATCTCTCTCTCTCCTTCTCTCTCTCTCTTTCTCTCTCTTTCCTTCTCTCTGCCCCTCTAACTCTTTCCCTCTATCTATGTATCTCTCTCATTTTCTCTCTTCCCCTCTCTCTCTCTCTCTCTCTCTCTCTCTTTCCTCTCTCTGTCCCTCTAGATCTTCCCCTCTAAATCTGTCTCTCTCTCTTTTTTTTCTCTTTCCCCATCTATGCCCCTCTCTCTTTCTCTTGTACATCTCTGTCATTCCCTCAGTCTGCCCCTCGCTATCCCTCTATGTCTGTTTATCTCTTAATCTCTCTCTTTCTCTCTCTCTCTCTGCTCTCTCTCTTTCTTTGTCTCTCTCTGCTCTCTCTCTCTCAATCTATCTGCCTCTATCTATCCCTCTATCTCTGTCTATCTTTCACTCTCTCTTTCGCTCTCTCTTTTTCTCTCAGCTCCTCTCTATCCCTCTGTCTATCTCTCATTCTCTTTTTCTCTCTCTCTCTTTTTCTCTCTCTCTGCTCTCTCTCTCTCTCTCTCTCTCTCTCTCTCTCTCTCTCTCTTTCTATCTCTCTCTGCCTTTCTCTATCCCTCTATCTCTGTCTATCTCTCATTCTTTCTCTCTCTTTGTTCCCTCTCTCTACTCTCTCTCCCTGCCCCCTCTATCCCTCTATCTCATTCTCTCTCTCTCTCTCTCTCTCTCTCTCTGTCTCTCTCACTCTCTCTCTTTATCTCTCTGTTCTCTCCCTTTCTTTATCTCTCTGCTCCGCTCTATCCCTCTATCTTTGTCCCTCTCTCACTCTCTCTCTCTCTCTCTGTTCTCTCTCTCTCTCTCTCTCTCTTTCTCTCTCTGCCATCTCTATCCCTCTATATCTGTCTATCTCTTGTTCTCTCTATCTCTCTCTTTCCCTCTCTCTGCCCCTCTAGCTCTTCCCCTCTCAATCTGTCTCTCTCTTTTTCTCTCTTTATAGCCATTTTATCACCTTTTTTATCTTTCTCTTTTTCTACCTCTCTATTTCCCTCTCTCTTTCTAATCATGTCATGTATCTCCTCTCATATAAATCTTTCCCTCTCTACCCCTTTACCTCCTTCTCTGTCTGTCTCTCTCTCTCTAGCCCTCTATCTCCTTTTCTCTCTCTCTCACTCTGCCACGCTAAATAAATGAAAACTGAAGTAGCTGGGGAAAAGAAACGATATAAATAAAAAAAAGAAGAAAGGAAATATAAAATAAAAAATATATATTTTATGTGAAATACATAGTTTACTTACAGAATGCAGTATAAGCGTGAGTGATGGAAAATGAACTTGTGAGGAAAAAGCAAAGGAACAAAATTGAGTGTAAAAATGCCGCCAATGATGACATCTCCTTCCTGGGAATGTGTCCACACTTGCTCTTGGTGTATAAACCGGCACCCTGGTGCAGACTGTAGCACAGACCCGTTATAGCTGGGAAGGACCATCACACCCACCAGTAATATCAGCATCATGGTGATAATGTGCAGATAAATGTATTGTGCTCCCGGATTATCTGGATCACAGTGCAGCTTCCTCTGACAGTGTCAGGTTCTGCTGCTGCTTTATATTTCTCACTGTCACTAAATTTGTGTATTACAGGCTGTGCCAGTTATATTTGTTGTAACCTCTGTAGCCCAGTGTGTCTGAGCTCTTTTATAAGTAGTAATTTGTCCGTGGCCAAGGGAAAACTTTTTATAAACGTATTTTTAACACTTTTGTGAAATCCATTATTTGTTACAAATGCAGCTAGAATAAAATGATGTTGTGTGCTATGTTAGACATACGTAATGATCCATCACAATTCCTGTACCAGTTGTCACATCTTCTCTTGAGGTTTATTAATACAAAACTATTCTAAGCCCTATGAAAACATTTATGGAGCAATGTCCCCTCCTGTACCTTGTTTTTTTTTGGGACTTTTCTTCCCCACCAGCCTTAATGTGTGAATATCTGTCTTTGCCTTTGGCAAGTAATAGACTTTGCATTGTAAAGATTGAAATAAGTTTTTGTGTTTGCTCACTACAGTGAACAAAAATAAGGTTGTAGTCACTTTATTAATTCTTTCTTTACATGGGTGTTTTGATACATTTCCTAAACAATTACTTTCCCTTTGCCTTGTGCCTTTTTCTAATCCAAATGATGATGCCATATTTGAAAATTATCTCTAAACCGTAAACATCTAGGGGCATATTTATCAAGCTCCATAACCTGTCCGCCTGCTCTGAGGTGGAGGACAGAAATTGACAGAAATCAACCCGATCAAATATGATTGGTTTAATTGACATCCCCTGCTAGCGGCCGATTGGCCACAAATCTGAAGGGGGCGGTATTGCACTAGCAGTTAACAAGAACTGCTGGTGCAACAATAAATGCAGAGAGCGTGTGCTGTCGGCATTTATCGATGTGCAGCGGACATTATCCACTATATTGGATCATGTCCGATCGCACCATAATAAATAGGCCCCCTAGTCTAAGACTTGCTGGTTTATAATTAAACACCTTTTCATTACAAGTATGTTGGTGTCAGGGTTTCTACCTGTTCTGTTTGCCATGTGCTTCTGGCAGCCATTTTACTCACCTCTCTTGCTGACTCTGGTGCATACTGTGTGATGCTGCTCAATTCCTGCACTTCCTTTTATGGCCAGACTGGTGTTCATCATCAGTGTGAGACAGGATGCAGTCTCAGAATTGTGATGTCATCAATTACTATTTAAAGGGCCTCTGTTCAGTATGCTTTGCTCTTGCGTTTTCTCAGACCTGTTTGTGAGAGCTCCTGTATATTACCTGGCTGTCTGACTTCACTTCTGGTTCCTGATCCTTGGCTTGTTCCTGACTCTGCTGTTCTCCTTGTTCCTGATTCCGGCTCGTCTGACTACTCGCTTTGGCTCCTAACTCGGCTCGTCTGACTACCAGTTCTGGTTTTGATCCCTGGCTTGTTATTTGACTTGTGGACTTTTTATTATTTTTTGCTATTAATAAAGGTGTGATTATTTTTGCACTTCTCGTCTCAGTCTGATTCCTGGCACCCTGACATTACGCAAGGGCCATAAATCCTGATGGTGCTAATAATCCACCTTTACCTGCCATAATTTCAAGGATGGATGAACAGGATCACCGCTTGGATCAATTTGCACTAGCCCTGCAAACCCTGCTGACTCACATTGCACATTTGGACCAAAGTGTCCCGCAAGTTATGGCTGCTCCTGTTTCTGCTGCTGAACCTAGTCCTACCAGGAGCAAGTCCGGTTCTACACCTCTACCTCAGCATTATGGAGGTGATCCTAATCAGTGCAGAGGGTTTTTGAACCAGGTGGGCATTTACTTTGAGATGTTACCTCAGGCGTTTCCCTCTCACAGAGATAAGGTGGGATTTCTAATCTTGTTACTCTCTGACACGGCCTTTGCCTGGCCTAATCCCTTGTGGGAGACTAATAATCCTGTGATTTCAAATTACCCTGAATTTGTGGCCTCCTTTCGAAGAGTATTTGATGTTCTGGCTCATTCTTCCTCTGCTGCTAAATGACTCATGTCCATTCAGCAAAGTACAAGATCTGTTGCTCAGTATGCCATTGAGTTCCGTACGCTTGCCGCAGAGGTAGGTTGGAACAATGAAGCCCTTGTTGCCACCTTCTTTCATGGGCTCTCTGATGTGATTAAAGATGAAGTTGCTGCCAGAGATTTACCAGAGGATCTCGAGGCATTGGTGTCTTTTTTATCCTAATTGACATCAGACTAAGTTAGAGGCCCTCTTTCAAGGAGCGCTTGCGGAAGCCTCCTGTTCCGTTGTCTTCTATGTTGTTTGTTCCCACCCATGCCTCCCTCTCCTCCCATGCCTCCTGTACCCGAGTCACCAGGAACTGCTGAGCCGATGCAGTTGGGATTCAAGCGTCTCTCCATGGTGGAGAGGGCCTTTAGGAGGAGGGAGGGGCTCTGCCTCTATTGTGGGTTACAGGGCCACCTTTTGATGTCTTGTCCTACATGGCCGGTAAATGCTCACACCTAAGGTCCTGTCGGGGGCAGACATTGGGTGGTTTATCCTCATCCCCGGAACTGCTAAAGTAGAAACCTTTGTTTACAGTTGTCCTTTCCTGGGTGAACTCCTCCATAGTCACCCAGGCTCTTGTTGACTCCGATGCTGCGGGCTATTTCATTGACAGTGCTTTTGTATCAAAGCACTCCATTCCTGTTTTGCCTCTGTCCATTCTGCTTGCTATTGAGGCCATTTATGGCAGGCCCCTTCAGCCCACACTCGTTACTCATGAAACTGCTCTATTATCCATGGGCACTCGTTACTCATGAAACTGCTCTATTATCCATGGCTGTTGGGGCTCTCCATTTTGAAACCCTCCAGTTCCAGGTGATAAACTTTCCACATTTTCTAGTTGTTCTGGGTTATCCCTGGCTCCAAAAGCACAATCCCAGTCTCGACTGGCACAGGTCCGAAATTTTGTCGTGGTATCCGCAATGTATTTCCACTTGTCTTCGGAAACCAGTTAAAGTCCTGTGCGCTTCTTTAGTATCTCAATTGCCAGAGGAGTACCGAGAGTTCCTAGACATTTTTGACAAGGTGCATGCCGGTATGTTGCCTCCTCACTGGTATTACGACTGTGCCATAGACCTGCAATCCGGAGCCATTCCTCCTCAGAGCCGGGTTTACCCTCTGTCTGTTGCTGAGAAATGTGCTATGGAGGAGTATGTTGCCAATGCTCTGTCACGGGGGATCATCCGCAAATCCTGCACTCCTGCAGGGGCTGGCCTCTTCTCTGTGAAGAAAAATGGTGGAGAGTTAAGACCAAGCATCGATTTTAGGGGTCTTTATCATCTTACCATTAAGAATGCCTACACTATTCCTCTCATTATGGAACTCTTTGACTGCCTCAAGGGAGCTACAGTCTTTACTAAACTTGATTTGAGAGGAGCGTACAATCTTGTTAGGATCAAAGAGGGTCACAAATGGAAAACAGCATTTAACACCAGGAGCGGGCATTATGAGTATCTTGTAATGCCCTTTGGCCTATGTAATGCTCCTGCTGTTTTCCAGGAATTTATTAATGATGTCCTACGAGATATGTTGCAACAGTGTGTTGTGGTGTACTTGGACAACACCCTCATACACTCACCCACACTTGAGGCTCATCGTTCTGATGTTACACGGGTTCTTCAGAGACTACATGAGAATGGCCTGTTTTGTAAACTCAAGAAATGTGAGTTCCATCAGACTCAAATAACCTTCCTAGGTTATGTTAGCTCTGTTCTAGGGTTCTCCATGGATCCTGACAAGTTATCTGTAGTTCTGCAGTGGCCTCGCCCAGTTGGTCTTCGGTCTATTCACCGTTTTTTGGGGTTCGCCAATTACTATAGAAAATTTATTAAAAACATTTCTTCCTTGGTCAAACCTATCACGGACATGACCCGTGAAGAGAATGATCCACTCCATTGGTCACCTACTGCCATTAAGGCCTTTGATAGTCTTAAGACTGCCTTTGCTGCCACTCCAGTTCTGGCTCATCCTAACCCTGTCCTGCCTTTCGTTCTTGAGGTCGATGCATCTGAGACTGGAGTAGGTGCCCTCTTGTCTCAACGTCCTACGCCTGACGCGGTTCCTTGCATCCATGTGGTTTCTTCTCTAAGAAATTGTCTCCAGCGGAGTGCAATTATGAAATTGGCGACAAGGAATTACTGGCCATAATTTTGGCACTCAAGAGATGGAGGCATCTTCTCAAAGGGTACTAGTGTGCCAGTGCTCATTCTTACTGACCACAAGAATTTAACTTATCTATCTGAAGCAAAACGTTTGTCGCCCCGACAGACCAGATGGGCGCTATTTTTGTCTCGGTTTAATTATGTGGTCTCCTACATGCCTGGTAGTAAGAATGTTAGGGCTGATGCCCTCTCTCAACAATTTTCCCCTCTGTCCAAGGAGGAGTCTGTACCTACTCCAGTTATACCTCCTGACCATATTTTGGCTACCATACATACTAATTTGACTTCTCCCTTGGGGGAGGAGATCCTGGCTGCACAAACCAATGCACCTCCTGAGAAACCTAGTGGTAAGTGTTTTGTTCCTGAGAATCTTCGAACTAAACTTTTGCACACTTACCACTATCCTAAAGCCGCAGGTCACCCAGGCAAGAACCAAATGATTTGGTCTGTCACTCGACAATTCTGGTGGCCAGGTCTTCGTTCTGATGTTGCTGCGTATGTTGCCTCCTGCTCAGTTTGTTCACAGAATAAAACTCCTTGACGTCTTCCTGTGGGTCTTCTTCAACCTATTGCTAATGGTGAGCATCCTTGGACACATCTTTCCATGGACTTCATTGTCGAGCTCCCTGTTTCCAATGGCAATACTGTAATCCTTATGGTGGTTGACCATTTTTCTAAAATGTCACATTGCATTCCCTTTAAGAAGTTGCCTACCGCTCAGGAGCTTGCTTCCATTTTTGCCCGGGAGGTCTTCCGTTTACATGGGTTACCCATAGAGATAGTGTCGGACCAGGGTAGCCAGTTTGTCTCCAGATTGTGGCATTCCTTTTGTGTTCAAATGGGGATCCAGCTTTCCTTCTCCTCGGCATATCACTCTCAATCCAATGGGGCTGCAGAATTGTCTAATCAAGCTCTGTAACCAGTTCCTCCGTTGCTATGTCTCAGATCACCACAATAATTGGTCTGAACTGTTACCTTGGGCAGAGTTTGCTCGTAATAGTGCTATTAATGCTTCCTCCAAGTTATCCCCGTTCATGGCGAATTATGGGTTTCAACCATCCTTGTTGCTCGATTCATTCATGTCTCAGGGTATTCCGGCTTTGAAGGAGCATCTCCGGCAACTCTGTTCCACGTGGGTGCAGATTCAGGATTGCCTTCATCGTTCTATGCAGCGCCAAAAGTTCCAGGCTGATCGTAGGCATCTGCCCGCACCTTCCTACCAGGTTGATGAGAGAGTTTGGCTGTCCTCCCGCAACTTGAATCTTCATGTTGCTTCCAATAAACTGGCTCCCCGTGATGTTGTTCCTTTTTGAATACTCCGACGGGTCAATCCTGTGGCCTATGCTCTTGACCTTCCTCCTGCAATGCGCATCTCCAATGTTTTTCATTTCTCTCTCTTGAAACCAATGGTTTGTAATCAGTTTACCACTGTGTTGCCTCATCCCCATCATATCTTTGTTGAGAAACATGAGGAGTATGAGGTCAGCAGCATTATTCACTCTCGTATGTCCAGGGGCCGCGTACAGTATTTGGTTCACTGGAGGGGCTACGGTCTGGAGGAGCGTTCATGGGTTTCCTCCTCTGATGTTCATGCTCCCCCCCTCCTCCATGCTTTCCATGCCCATTTCCCAAATAAGCCTTTTGTCCTACCGCGGGGGAGGGGTCGTTGAGGGGAGGGTACTGTCAGAGTTTTTTTCCTGTTTTGTTTGCCATGTGCTGCTAGCAGCCATTTTACTCACCTCTCTTGCTGACTCTGGTGCATACTGTGTGATGCTGCTCAATTCCTGCACTTCCTTGTATAGCCAGACTGGTGTTCATCATCAGTGTGAGTCAGGATGCAGTCTCAGAATTGTGATGTCATTACTTACTATTTAAAGGACCTCAGTTCAGTATGCTTTGCCCTTGTGTTGTTTCAGACCTGTTTGTGAGAGCTCCTGTATATTACCTGGCTGTCTAATGTCCCTCCTGGTTCCTTATCCTTGGCTTGTTCCTGACTCTGCTGTTCTCCTTGTTCCTGATTCCGGCTCGTCTGACTACTTGCTTTGGCTCCTGACTCAGCTCGTCTGAATACCAGCTCTGGTTTTGATTCCTTGCTTGTTATTTGACTTGTGGACTTTTTATTATTTTTTGCTATTAATAAAGATGTGATTATTTTTGCACTTCTCGTCTCAGTGTGATTCCTGGCACCCTGAAAGTTGGTTAATTATTTGGTCAAAATGAGAGTAATGGAGCCTCTCACTGGTGCTTTAAGAGTGAGAGACAGAGGGGTTTGGCCAGCCAAAGACAAATTGAGATAAATAGACATAGGCCTAGATTTGGAGTTTGGCGGTAGCCGTGAAAACCAGCATTAGAGGCTCCTAACGCTGGTTTTAGGCTACCGCCGGTATTTGGAGTCAGTCAGGAAAGGGTCTAATGCTCACTTTTCAGCCACGGCTTTTCCATACCGCAGATCCCATTACGTCATTTGCGTATCCTATCTTTTCAATGGGATCTTTCTAACTCCGGTATTTAGAGTCGTGGCTGAAGTGAGCATTAGAAATCTAACGACAAAACTCCAGCCGCAGAAAAAAGTCAGGAGTTAAGAGCTTTCTGGGCTAACGCCGGTTCATAAAGCTCTTAACTACTGTGCTCTAAAGTACACTAACACCCATAAACTACCTATGTACCCCTAAACCGAGCCCCCCCCACATCGCCGACACTTGATTAAATTTTTTTAACCCCTAATCTGCCGACCGCCACCTACGTTATCCTTATGTACCCCTAATCTGCTGCCCCTAACACCGCCGACCCCTATATTATATTTGTTAACCCCTAATCTGCCCCCCACAACGTCGCCGCCAGCTACCTACACTTATTAACCCCTAATCTGCCGTCCGCACGCCGCCGCCAGCTACATTATAGCTATGTACCCCTAATCTGCTGCCCCTAACACCGCCGACCCCTATATTATATTTATTAACCCCTAACCTGCCCCCCTCAACGTCGCCTCCACCTGCCTACACTTATTAACCCCTAATCTGCCAAGCGGATCTCACCACTACTATAATAAAGTTATTAACCCCTAATCCGCCTCACTCCCGCCTCAATAACCCTATAATAAATAGTATTAACCCCTAATCTTCCCTCCCTAACATCGCCGACACCTAACTTCAAGTATTAACCCCTAATCTGCCGATCGGAGCTCACTGCTACTCTAATACATTTTTTAACCCCTAAAGCTAATTTTAACCCTAACCCTAACACCCCCCTAAGTTAAATAAATTAACTCTTATTAAATAAATTATTCCTATTTAAAGCTAAATACTTACCTGTAAAATAAACCCTAATATAGCTACAACATAAATTATAATTATATTATAGCTATTTTAGGATTTATATTTATTTTACAGGCAACTTTGTATTTATTTTAACCAGGTACAATAGCTATTAAATAGTTAAGAACTATTTAATAGATAAAATAGTTAAAATAATGACAAAATTACCTGTAAAATAAATCCTAACCTAAGTTACAATTAAACCTAACACTACACTAGCAATAAATTAATTAAATAAAATACCTACAATTACCTACAATTAAACCTAACACTACACTATCAATACATTAATTAAATACAATATCTACAAATAAATACAATGAAATAAACTAACTAAAGTACAAAAAATAAAAAAGAACTAAGTTACAAAAAATAAAAAAATATTTACAAACATCAGAAAAATATTACAACAATTTTAAACTAATTACACCTACTCTAAGCCCCCTAATAAAATAACAAAGACCCCCAAAATAAAAAAAATGCCCTACCCTATTCGAAATTACTAAAGTTCAAATCTCTTTTACCTTACCAGCCCTGAACAGGGCCCTTTGCGGGGCATGCCCCAAAGAATTCAGCTCTTTTGCCTGTAAAAAAAACACATACAATACCCCCCCAACATTACAACCCACCACCCACATACCCCTAATCTAACCCAAACCCCCCTTAAATAAACCTAACACTAAGCCCCTGAAGATCTTCCTACCTTTTCTTCACCATACCAGGTTCACGGATCGATCCAGAAGAGCTCCTCCGATGTCCTGATCCAAGCCCAAGCGGGGGGCTGAAGAGGTCCATGATCCGGCTGAAGTCATCATCCAAGCGGGAGCTGAAGAGGTCCATGATCCGGCTGAAGTCTTCCTCCAAGCGGGAGCTGAAGAGGTCCATGATCCTGCTGAAGTCTTCTATCAACGGCATCTTCAATCTTCTTTCTTCGGGAGCCATCATCTTCCAGCCGACGCGGAAAATCCTCTTCTCACGACGCCTACTCGCCGAATGACGGTTCCTTTAAATGACGTCATCCAAGATGGCGTCCCTCGAATTCCGATTGGCTGATAGGATTCTATCAGCCAATCGGAATTAAGGTAGGAATATTCTGATTGGCTGATGGAATCAGCCAATCAGAATCAAGTTCAATCTGATTGGCTGATCCAATCAGCCAATCAGATTGAGCTCGCATTCTATTGGCTGATCGGAACAGCCAATAGAATGCGAGCTCAATCTGATTGGCTGATTGGATCAGCCAATCGGATTGAACTTGATTCTGATTGGCTGATGGAATCAGCCAATCAGAATATTCCTACCTTAATTCCGATTGGCTGATAGAATCCTATCAGCCAATCGGAATTCAAGGGACGCCATCTTGGATGACGTCATTTAAAGGAACCGTGATTCGGCGAGTAGGCGTCGGGAGAAGAGGATGTTCCGCGTCGGCTGGAAGATGATGGCTCCCGAAGAAAGAAGATTGAAGATGCCATTGATAGAAGACTTCAGCCGGATCATGGACCTCTTCAGCTCCCGCTTGGATGAAGACTTCAGCCGGATCATGGACCTCTTCAGCTCCCGCTTGGATGATGACTTCAGCCGGATCATGGACCTCTTCAGCCCCCCGCTTGGGCTTGGATCAGGACATCGGAGGAGCTCTTCTGGATCGATCGGTGAACCTGGTATGGTGAAGATAAGGTAGGAAGATCTTCAGGGGCTTAGTGTTAGGTTTATTTAAGGGGGGTTTGGGTTAGATTAGGGGTATGTGGGTGGTGGGTTGTAATGTTGGGGGGGTATTGTATGTGTTTTTTTTACAGGCAAAGGAGCTGAATTCTTTGGGGCATGCCCCGCAACGGGCCCTGTTCAGGGCTGGTAAGGTAAAAGAGCTTTGAACTTTAGTAATTTAGAATAGGGTAGGGCATTTTTTATTTTGGGGGGCTTTGTTATTTTATTAGGGGGCTTAGAGTAGGTGTAATTAGTTTAAAATTGTTGTAATATTTTTCTGATGTTTGTAAATATTTTTTTATTTTTTGTAACTTAGTTCTTTTTTATTTTTTGTACTTTAGTTAGTTTATTTCATTGTATTTATTTGTAGATATTGTATTTAATTAATTTATTGATAGTGTAGTGTTAGGTTTAATTGTAGGTAATTGTAGGTATTTTATTTAATTAATCTATTGATAGTGTAGTGTTAGGTTTAATTGTAACTTAGGTTAGGATTTATTTTACAGGTAATTTTGTAATTATTTTAACTATTTTAGCTATTAAATAGTTCTTAACTGTTTAATAGCTATTGTACCTGGTTAAAATAAATACAAAGTTACCTGTAAAATAAATATAAATCCTAAAATAGCTATAATATAAATATAATTTATATTGTAGCTATATTAGGATTTATTTTACAGGTAAGTATTTAGCTTTAAATAGGAATAATTTATTTAATAAGAGTTAATTAATTTCGTTAGATTTAAATTATATTTAACTTAGGGGGGTGTTAGTGTTAGGGTTAGACTTAGCTTTAGGGGTTAATAAATTTATTAGAATAGCGGTGAGCTCCAGTCGGCAGATTAGGGGTTAATGTTTGAAGTTAGGTGTCGGCGATGTTAGGGAGGGCAGATTAGGGGTTAATAGTATTTATTATAGGGTTATTGAGGCGGGAGTGAGGCGGATTAGGGGTTAATAACTTTATTATAGTAGCGGTGAGATCCGCTCGGCAGATCAGGGGTTAATAAGTGTAAGGTTAGGGGTGTTTAGACTCGGGGTACATGTTAGAGTGTTAGGTGCAGACGTAGGAAGTGTTTCCCCATAGACAACAATGGGGCTGCGTTAGGAGCTGAACGCTGCTTTTTTGCAGGTGTTAGGTTTTTTTTCAGCTCAAACAGCCCCATTGTTTCCTATGGGGGAATCGTGCACGAGCACGTTTTTGAGGCTGGCCGCGTCCGTAAGCAACTCTGGTATCGAGAGTTGCAGTGGCGTTAAATATGCCTGTACGCTCCCTTTTTGGAGCCTAACGCAGCCATTCTGTGGACTCTCAATACCAGAGTTATTTTAAAGGTGCGGCCAGAAAAAAGCCAGCGTTAGCTACGCGGGTCGTTACCGACAAAACTCTAAATCTAGCCGATAATGGGGTGAGAGAAAGTGTAATTGTTTCAGTGACTGGCCTAATAGGTATAAGAATGGTTTATGACCCTGAAGTTATACCCTATCAGGTTATTGTCAAACCAATAAAACCAAAAGCTACATACATATTCTGCTAGAGGCTTTTGTGTAGATGTTGGAATAGTTGTATGATATAGGCCAAAATATCCAAGATTCCTTTCCTTGTCTGACCTTCTGATATACATGGAGCTAGCACCTAAACATAAAATGGCTGTACCTCTGTTGCAAGTATTTTACTATGTATACATTTTCTGGTCTCTGGTAATTTTCACTTACCCAGGGAACTCCTAAGTGGGAGAAACATGTCTTCTGCTTTTCTTCTAGGTCATTTCTGATAGCTCTGAGAACACACTGCTAGAGATGTATTTATTTTCCATCTATTCTCAGTGCCATATATTGACCTCATGTGACCCTTAGGGCAAAAATGTTCCTTTAAAAACCACAAACTAATTTCCCCAAACACTTGGTTTATGCAAAATACTCTGGCAGTATTAACAACCCATATGTCATTCTCTTTGACAGAGTTTAAGTTTCCAATTCCTATTAGTAGGCAACATATAAGTGGAATTTCCCTGGTTCTCTGTGTTTGACTGAGAACCTAACTCTGGCTATTCAATGCCTATAGTTTCACAAAAGATACAAATTAAATTGCTTTTAACTGTATGGCAGCAACACATTGTTATGTGATATGCCTCAGCCATATGTTTAAGGTTTCTTAAGAAAATCATTTTTCATATATAAATCATACATTTTAACATGCATGTTACATGAGCTGCAAGCCTTTTTTAAACAGATTTTTATTGAAGGCTCAACACATACAATAGCAGAGATGATAACATTACAGAACAGTTGCACATTCTGCTTATAAAACTACAGAGAAGAAGTAAGAGTGTTTGTCACATTTGAGGTGCAGGAGTATGGTAGTTAGCAAGGGTTGATGTAAAGGTGTAAGTCCACTGACTTTTATAGTTCTGACATCATCTCATTTATGACTAGGGGGTCCAAACCTAGGTAATGGTTGTCGTGAACTGCTGGTGCAATACCGCCCCCTGCAGATTTGCGGCCAATTGGCCGCTAGCAGGGGGTGTCAATCAACCCGATTATACTCGATCTGGCTGATTGCTGTCCGCAACCTCAGTGGTGGCAGACGAGTTAAGGAGCAACGGTCTTAGGACCACTGCTTCTTAACTTCCGCTTCAAGGGGAATTGAAGCAGAGTGGGTCGGAAACAGCATCCGCTGCTTTAAAAATTGACCCCTTGGGGTTAGGTTCATGATGAAAAGAGTAAAATCATAAGGCATGCCACTGTTTAAAATAGTGTTGGAGTGGTGTAGAACATTGTTCCCCAATGCTTGTACAGTTTAGTTGGTCCACTAAATATGAAATAGGGAGACCTGCTCTTCACGGGCCTCTCCAGCAAAGGTATGTAGCTCCAGGGAAGATATGTTTTAATTGCTTAGATATCATGTACCACCTCGTCTTCAGTAGTTGATAATTTGTGTCAGGTTACAGGTTTATACAGAGGATATGCTGTGCAAACAAAGACTCATTGCTTCTTTTTCCCATTGGGGGGAAATGCTTTATGCCATGAATCATATAGTGGGGAGTGTTGGCTTGTTGACCTGCAAAAGTAGTTGGTAAGTAATAGAAACGGTATGCCTAATTGTTGCATAATAGCTACTTAAGAGGGGATTTGGTTTCCTATTATAGTTTATTTTGTTTATTCAAGTTTACAAAATTATTATGTCATTTGGTAGTATTAGAACCAGGAGATGAAGAAGTTATAGATTTATTTGAGTCTGGACATGTCTATAACTGCTAACACAGAGACAAAGTTGTGAATGTTAGTGATTGTTTGAGGTTGGTGTATAATCAATGTCACTGGGGAAAAGAAATGTGGAGATAGCAGGACTTTTCCATAGAATTGCAGTCCACACCTAAATTGTTTCATGTATTATAGAGTAATGCTAAGCTTGATGATGATAGACTAGCCAGCAGTTGGGAAATTTGTGTTATGTCATGTTCAGGTTGGACAAATATCTTATTTTCCTGAGTGCACCACTCAATAATGCAATGTGGGCCAGATTACAAGTGGCACGCTAACTTAGTCCTCGCTTCCATTGAGTCGTTAAAAATGGAGCCGTAAGCTACCGAAGTGGACGACAGCTTAAAGTAATTTACAGCTCCATTTTAGTACCAGGTTTCCATTTAAAAGATTAGCGTGTTGCGCGCAGTCGCTCTTTTCGGCCGTACGTAAGTTTGCGTTGCCAACCGATGTCGGATTCATCAAAAAGCGCGCCATAACAAGTGCATTGCCATGGTAACCCGACCTCTGTCTATAAGAATAACGGTTTGCGCCTGCGCTCTTTACCTGTGATCGCCTCTAGAGAGATAGACACGGGAGCTAGTTGCGTTGGTAGGAGTTTTGGGTTTTTGAGCGTTTGAGAGTTAGTGGAGAGTTTGATATTTTATTTTCATATATTCTTATTGTAGGCCTCATATAATATTAGGAACACACACACACACACATCCATACATTAGTTAATTAACACACATTAGTTCATACACACAAACACATACACACTTTTATTTGATACAAACACATTCACATTTTTTTTTATTTCATTAACCCCCCCTATCCCAATCTTCCTTTATTACTCCTTTCATTAACCCCCTTATCCCACTTCCCATCCCCCCTTTTGACTACCCTTCCCTTCCCCACTATATAACTTTTTTTTTTTTTTTTTATATACATTTTGCCCATCCCTTTTTTTTGTACATCCCATATTTTTTGTTTCATTTGACTATATAGCCCACCCCTTTCTTCATTTGCATCCCTTATTATTTTTCTATAATTTTGTTATAATCTTCTTTTTTTATCTTTTTTCATTTACATCCCTTTGTTTATTTTCACCCCCACATTTTATTTTTATTTTGATGGATATAGAATAGAGATAGTTAGGGTCTAGATAGGTTAGGTAGTTAGTTTTGGGGATATTTAATTTAGGGTTTAGTTAGGTGAATTAGTGTAGTTAGGTAAGCTAGGGACTTTAGTGTTAGGTTAGAGTTAGGGAGGAAGGAGAAAGGGATGGATAGGCCTAGTGGAGTTGGGAAGGGGGTGGCTAGGGGGAGGGCAGTGGAGAGGGTGGATAGAGGGAGGGGGAGGGGGGAAGTAGGGAGTAGTATGGGCAGGACTAGGGGCCGAGGTTTGGGTGGAGGATTTGTCCTTCCTCAAACCCTGGCAGAGGAGGGAAGGAGAGAGGGTGGAAGAGGAGTGGAGGTGGGAGGAGTGAGGAGGAGTCAGCCTCAGCTAGGCACAAAAAGAAAAGGGAAATTGGGGCAGACTGTAGCAAGTGGGAGTGGGGCTGGTCCCACAGCCTGCAGGGACAGAGGAGGGAGAGAGGGCTGGTCCCCAGTCACAGGAGGGAGAGTCTGTGTCTGCTGGCCCTTCAGGTGTGAAGGGCAGGCTAAGAGAGGAGAGGTACTCTGAGGAGGAGAAGGAGGCTCTTGTTGAGGCCTACTTGGAGAGGGCAGCTCAGCTGGAGAACCCTAACCTGAGGGCGGGTGTCCGGAATAAGCTGTGGGAGGAGATTCGAGTGGCAGTCAGCTGCTTAGGACACAAACATCGATATCATAACTGCAGGAGAGAAACAAAAGCGAAGCTGGCACAGCAGGCCAAATATGCACGTGCGACAGGTGGTGGTCCTAGCAAGAGAATTCACCTAAGGTCATGGGAGGAGATGCTGGCCAATGTCATCTTGGATGAATCTGTTCACGGATGTAAGGGGACAATGGACACCTCTGTGCCACCTGAAGAGGTGTATGAAGGTGAATATTCAATATTAAATATAACCATATATGTTATGTATATATGTTGTATATCATAAATACCCATCTGTGTTTAGCTATGAATCTAAATTTACATAGTGGTATTTAATATGTTCAGCAAGCACTCT
>NC_069502.1:1239619639-1239719645 GCF_027579735.1 Bombina bombina
ACATCATCATCCTCAGCAGCAGATGATGCACCCACCACAGCAGCATACAGATCTGCATCATCTGTACTATATGCCTCCCACTCCTATGGCACAACAGGAATCCACACCACCACCCACTGCACCCACCAATGTAATGCCAACAGTGCCATCACAGACAACCTCCCAGTCACCAATACGGAGAGACACCCCTGGAACCAGCCAATTATTGGTTCCTGAAACACCAACTCTACAACAGGGTCCGGCACAGTCCCAGCAGGATGATCTACTGAGGCTCATACATAGAGAGCTTAGGCTGTCCAGGCTCCAGCAGCAGCAGGCTTTCAGGAGGATACAGAGCCAAATGGACATCCATAATGCCTCACTCGTCCGCCTGGCAGAGGCAGTGGAGAGGTTCGCGGATAGGACCCAAACTCCATCCTCGCTTGCATCCTCTGTCATCTCCCTGCAGGACCCTGAATCCCGTTTATTAGCCTCACATTTAGCTGGTGGGCGTCGCACAAGACGCCACACTTCCCCCCTAAGTACCTCTCCTCCAAAGTCAAAATCCCGCCGCAAGAATTAATTAATATTATTTTTTTTTCCACCCAAGATATATCATATCTAATTTTTGCACTAAAGCACTTTTTTAAGTGCGATTTTCATCTCATAAATATGCATCCATTTTTCTAATCCAAATTTGAACATATATCTTAATATTATCCTAATAGCTGTTTATCTGCTAAAAATTAACAGCTTTATTCATTTTTATTTCACATGATGTCAATTAATATGCAGGTGTACATTGTTAATAAATGTATGTGTCCTTTTATTGAGGATATTATGCTGTTTAAGAATACTTGGGGATACGTGTCTGAAATTTATACAGTATATGCTATCTAACATAAGTCAACGTGACATGTGTAAATGTTATGATTTATATTCCACAAGCATATGTTGTTTGCTCCTTCAGATGAAGCTAATAAGGGTTATACAGTTATAGAAGAGTTGAAAAGTAAACACTCCCTCCTGTTGATATGGCCAAATACCTTGCATTCATTCTTATAGTCCTATGTGGAATGTAATATCTGAAATATATACCTATCATGACTAATACCTATCATGACTAATGCACTCCTTTTTGTCAAGATTATTATACAATATTTAGAATAATTAGATAAATGTATCTCTATGATATGTAAACACTGATGTATACACAAAATATATGTGATTGCCATGATATAGAGGTGATTAATACATTTTAATTGACATCATATGAACAGACACAGGGGGGTAGTTATCAACGTGTCTACTTTACCTGCCTTTGCCGGTTCAATACGCCCGCCTAAGCTCGCCTACCATCGCCGCCACGGACCGGCAAAATTTCACCTAAGTTATCGAAAAAGCTGTCAAAAAGCCACGCACCAAGTACGGGGTGATGAGCAGCGGACTGTGATAGTTATCACTCATCTGATCTCGCTGCTCTTCGGCTTTTTTACAGCTTTCTTGCTAACCTGTCACTAAGCACCCACACTAAACTACACTGTTCTACCCCCTATACCGGCACCCCCGGAGCCCCCCGCAACTCAATAAAGTTAGTAACCCCTAAACCGCCACTCCTAGACCCCGCCGCAACTCTTATAAATGTATTAACCCCTAAACCGCCGCTCCCGGACACCGCCGCCACCTACATTATACCTAGTAACCCCTATCCTGCCCCCTCTATACCGCCGCCCTCTATAATAACGTTATTAACCCCTATCCTGCTGATCCCAGACCTCGCCGCAACTAAATAAATAGTTTAACCCCTAAACCGCCGCTTCCGGACCCCGCCGCAACTTATATTAAACTTATTAACCCCTATCCTGCCCCCCCTACACCATCGCCACCTATAATAAATTTATTAACCCCTATCCTAACCCCCACTACACCGCCGCCACTGTAATAAAATTATTAACCCCTAAACCTAAGTCTAACACTAACCCTAACACCCCCTAACTTAAATATTAATTAAATAAATCTAAATAATATTTCTCTTATTAACTAAATTAATCCTATTTAAAACTAAATACTTACCTTTAAAATAAACCCTAATATAGCTACAATATAAATAATAATTATATTGTAGCTATCTTAGGATTTATTTTTATTTTACAGGCAACTTTCAATTTATTTTAACTAGGTACAATAGTTATTAAATAGTTATTAACTATTTAATAGCTACCTAGCTAAAATAAACTGAAATTTACCTGTAAAATAAAAACTAACCTAAGTTACAATTACACCTAACACTACACTATACTTTAATAAATTATTCCTATTTAAAACTAAATACTTACTGTGACAAAACCAATCTCGCCACTGTACCTTGGAGGGCCTGTTATGGAACATTCTTTGGGCTGGAGGTACATGGGCTTAAGGATACCCAGAGACTGCATGGAAATATGGAATTTTATATGCTGGACACCCCATGTACTTTCATAACTCTGTCTTATGTCTATGTCACCCTGTATCCATAAATACAGGATGGGTGCAGGGTGTGAGTGCCCCTTGTGGGAGCAATTGTGACTCTATAAGCCAAGTGGGCATAAAAGACTTTATAGCTAATAAGAACTGTTCCTATATTCAGTAATAAGATGTATTCTATGTATGTTTAAGATCTGATTGTGTCTCAGGAGTCTGTCTGGGTAAACTGATTGTGTCCTTGTGTAATTATGTTAAATAGACTGCCCAACATCAGATTGTCTGAGTAAACGTTCTTCCCTAGTTAATTAACTTAATATGTTAATCTGTTTTACCTGTGAATAGACAATTGTTTGATGCATTGTTCATATGTTTGCTTTACTGTTAAACCAATGCCCTTTGTAACCTGAAGCCAGGGTGTATAAATCTGTGTGCTGCCTTCAAATAAAGCATATATTCTGTTTAAAACCTGAAAACTGGCTGGTTTGTGAATTGCTGATTCCCTATGCAGGACGTTGTTCCCTGGTATTAACTCTTGGTACACTGTTGGTACCGTAACATTGGTGGCAGCGACGGAATGAACCTTATCGCCCAGAAGAGCAACTACACAAGCCAGTAACCTCAGGAAGAGGGGGATTATTACAATACTGACTAAGATGGAAAAGAGAAAAGTAAATTTTGCAGCTTTTAAAAACTTCCTGGAAACAGAAGGAGAGATTGATGGGTACCTTGCGGATTTTGAGAGGCAATGTGCACTACACAAGGTACCCGCAGAGGACTGGGTCACGATATTATCTGGAAAATTATCCGGCCGGGCCAGAGAGGCTTTTCGGGCCATTCCAGATGAGGAAGTCAGGGATTATAATACTGTAAAAGAGGCTCTGCTCTCCAGGTATGCGGTTACACCGGAGGCATACCGGAGACGGTTCAGAGACACTGTTAAATTAGCTGGAGATTCCTACCTTGAGTGGGCATGTAAGGTGCACCGCACAGCAGCTCACTGGATAGCGGGGTGCCAAGCCATATCTGGGGAAGAGGTGCTGCAGCTATTCCTGTTGGAACATTGCTTCGACAAATTACCCGCAGGAGTTCGAGAGTGGGTTCGGGACCGTAAACCCTCCACCCTGCAGGAAGCGGCTCGCTTGGCAGATGAGTATACGGATGCCCGCAAACTGGACACTGCTACCACTAAGCCCCCTGCCAGAGTGGAGTACAGACCCCCAGTCACCCCAGCAGCTGCCAGTTACCAAACCCCGGCGCACCACTATACCACACGGCCTCCGGCCACGAACTACCCTCAGAGAGCCCTGCGGTGCTACTCACAACCTATTCGGTGCTTTAGATGTAAGCAACTAGGGCACAAAAGACCAGAGTGTCCCCTAAACGCAGCGAACCAAGCGCAGTCCTGGAGAAGACCCGCCGGCGGAATCCCACGTAATCCTCAGCCTGCGGCCCGCTACGTAGAGGCGCAAGAATGCTGGAGCATCCTACATGAGGCAGACCTTGTGCAAGCTGCCCACCGGAATAACCGGCAACTGGTTAAAGTGAATGGGAAGAAGGTCAGTGGTCTACGGGATACTGGTGCTACCATGACCTTGCTTCAAAAGAACTTGGTGTCTGAGAAACAGTACACTGGAGACACTGTGGCTGTGAGGGTAGCAGGGGGCGATGTGTTCAGCCTACCTGTTGCCAGGGTACATTTGGATTGGGGAGTGGGCGCTAGACCTGTGAATGTGGGGGTCAAGAAGGACTTACCTGCTGATGTTCTTCTTGGAAATGACTTGGCCCCCCTTGTTTCTGCCTACGCTCCTATGGGTCCCGCTGATGTTAACTCTGTGACTACCCATGCTCAGATCCGTGCAGCAGAGACTGACCCACCTGCTGCTAAGCCCCAGAACGCTGAGCTCAGTAAATCTCTATCCGCTATTGATACGTGGAAGTCCCGTTACAATGCGCTGATGAAGGAGAAGAGGAGCGCAGAGGAAAAAGCACGTTTAGAACGTGAATCTCTGCTAGACAAGCTGCACCGACAGACTGCAGAAAACACCAGCTTGAGAGTGGAACATGAAACATTAAAGAAAAACTTAGTGACACTGGAGGAGAAGCTGACGCTGGCTCATAGTGAGGTGCAGCAACTCAAGGGCACCCTATGTCAGTATGAAGGGATTGTGGATACCTATAAAGAGCAGGTACAGAAAACTCGTAAAGAAGCTGATGGGATTTTGAAGGACTGTTTGGCCCTGGTCTGGGCACTGAGGAATTTGAACCCTTGTTTGTATGGACAAGAATTCTCTCTCATAACGGGAATACAGATGGATTGTCCCAGCAAACTGACATGCCTACCAGGCGCTCTGGTGGTATATGGCACAGTACATACCCTGGACAGCCGAGCATGACAAACCAGAGGGAGAGGAGTTTGATGGTCCTGTCCCCCAGCAACACGGCTGTTTAGCCAAAGGGGAGACGATTGGTCTCCCCCTCCAGCAGCACAGCTATGTATCCAAAGGGGAGACAGTCGGTCTCCCCCTCCAGCAACCAGGCTCCCACCAGGCTACTTCCATGGTAGTGCTGGCACCCTGGCAGAGTACAGCTGGTCTCTGCCCACCTCGCAACCCACCAATTCAGCGTACCAGTCCCCCACACAGCTGTGGTGAGGCACCTGGACATGGACAAGTTTTCCCCGTACTCAGGTGTAGTAACCATTTATTGTGGGTGGACTGTACTACTAATTGTGTTTTATGGGTGGGTTGCTGGACTAACCAGGGCACTGACCGGCAGGAGGTCAGATACCCTGTTAGTCTGTTTGGAAAAGGGGAGAGATGTGACAAAACCAATCTCGCCACTGTACCTTGGAGGGCCTGTTATGGAACATTCTTTGGGCTGGAGGTACATGGGCTTAAGGATACCCAGAGACTGCATGGAAATATGGAATTTTATATGCTGGACACCCCATGTACTTTCATAACTCTGTCTTATGTCTATGTCACCCTGTATCCATAAATACAGGATGGGTGCAGGGTGTGAGTGCCCCTTGTGGGAGCAATTGTGACTCTATAAGCCAAGTGGGCATAAAAGACTTTATAGCTAATAAGAACTGTTCCTATATTCAGTAATAAGATGTATTCTATG
Source organism: Bombina bombina (assembly GCF_027579735.1). Classification (NCBI taxonomy): domain Eukaryota; kingdom Metazoa; phylum Chordata; class Amphibia; order Anura; family Bombinatoridae; genus Bombina; species Bombina bombina. Next base: position 1,239,625,208 of record NC_069502.1, read on the forward strand.
TATGTTTAAGATCTGATTGTGTCTCAGGAGTCTGTCTGGGTAAACTGATTGTGTCCTTGTGTAATTATGTTAACTAGACTGCCCAACATCAGATTGTCTGAGTAAACGTTCTTCCCTAGTTAATTAACTTAATATGTTAATCTGTTTTACCTGTGAATAGACAATTGTTAGAGGTTTGATGCATTGTTCATATGTTTGCTTTACTGTTAAACCAATGCCCTCTGTAACCTGAAGCCAGGGTGTATAAATCTGTGTGCTGCCTTCAAATAAAGCATATATTCTGTTTAAAACCTGAAAACTGGCTGGTTTGTGAATTGCTGATTCCCTATGCAGGACGTTGTTCCCTGGTATTAACTCTTGGTACACTGTTGGTACCGTAACACTTACCTATAAAATAAACCCTAATATAGCTACAATATAAATAATAATTATATTGTAGCTATCTTAGACCTAGATTTGGAGTTTGGCGTTAGCCGTGAAAACCAGCGTTAGAGGCTCCTAACGCTGGTTTTAGGCTACCGCCGGTATTTGGAGTCACTCAAAATAGGGTCTAACGCTCACTTTTCAGCCGCGACTTTTCCATACCGCAGATCCCCTTACGTCAATTGCGTATCCTATCTTTTCAATGGGATTTTTCTAACTCCGGTATTTAGAGTTGTTTCTGAAGTGAGCGTTAGACATCTAACGACAAAACTCCAGCCGCAGGAAAAAAGTCAGTAGTTAAGAGCTTTCTGGGCTAACGCCGGTTTCTAAAGCTCTTAACTACTGTACTCTAAAGTACACTAACACCCATAAACTACCTATGTACCCCTAAACCGAGGTCCCCCCACATCGCCGACACTCGAATAAATTTTTTTAACCCCTAATCTGCCGACCGCCAACTACGTTATCCTTATGTACCCCTAATCTGCTCCCCCTAACACCGCCGACCCCTGTATTATATTTATTAACCCCTAATCTGCCCCCCTCAACGTCGCCTCCATTTGCCTACACTTATTAACCCCTAATCTGCCGACCGCAAAGCGCCGCCACCTACGTTATCCTTATGTAACCCTAATCTGCTGCCCCTAACACCGCCGACCCCTATATTATATTTATTAACCCCTAATCTGCCCCCCACAACGTCGCCTCCACCTGCCTACACTTATTAACCCCTAATCTGCCAAGCGGACCGCACCGCTATTATAATAAAGTTATTAACCCCTAATCCGCATCACTAACCCTATAATAAATCATGTTGCTGCTGTTCAGAAAGTGTTTTGTGACCTAGGTAATCATTTAGAGACTGTGGCATCAACTCTATCATTTTCTGCTATTTTACCTGTGTATGACCAGGAAGCAGGAAAGATGGAGCAGATAACAACATTTAATTCTTGGTTAGATAAGTGGTGCAGGGAACGAGGATTTGGTTTTATTGGCCATTATAGCTCTGTTTGGAAAGATACTAGGTTATTTAGGAGAGATGGCTTGCATTTGGATGCTAAAGGAACAGAGTATCTGGGAGAGGAGTTTAAATACTTTATTAGAAATCATTTAAACTAATAAAGGGGGGTAGCATTAATATATCCACCTGCCCCCCACAGCATGCCAAAACTGTTAGTCCAAGTAACAATTCTAGAAATTCTAGTAGAAAAATTCTTCGTGCCATGAGCACAAATGCTCGCAGCTTAGGAAATAAATTACCTGAACTCATTTCAATAATGACTAGGGACAACTTGGATTTAGTAGCTATAACAGAAACATGGTACAATGATTTGCATGACTGGGACATAGTCATACCTGGATACAGGTTATTTAAAAAGAACAGAGTAGGAAAGAAAGGTGGAGGAGTTGCTTTGTATGTAAATGAAAATATAAAGGTTACTGAAATTGTAGGAACAAATGATGAGGTGGAAAGTATTTGGGTGACTTTGGAAATTGGAGATAAAAATGTTTTTAGAATAGGGGTTGTATATAGGCCTCCATTGCAGGATGAAAAACTGGACATTCTGTTATTAGATGAAATAACCAAAATGACCATGAAGGGTAAGGTTATAGTACTGGGGGACTTTAATTTGCCAGATATAGACTGGAAGATTCCTTCTGCTAGATCGGCTAGAAGCAGGTATATTCTTGAATCTCTGCTAGGGGAATCACTTGAACAATTAGTCAAGGAACCAATTCGTAAGGAAGCTATATTAGATCTAATACTTACAAACAGTGATACAGTTTCAGATGTGTCTGTAGGTGAGAACTTAGGATCCAGTGATCATCAATCTGTTTGGTTTAGTATTCATGTTCAGGAACTGTCCACCCAGACTAAAACAAAAGTTTTAGACTTTAGGACGGCAGATTTTTCATTAATGGGAGAATACCTAAAGAACTATTTAAAGGGGAAACTCTTATTACAGGGGTTCAAGAACAGTGGGAATTTGTGAAAGGTGCCATTTTAGATGCAACCGCACACTGTATTAGACATGTCTGTAAAAGTAAAAGAAAGCGGAAACCAATTTGGTTTTCCAAAGAAGTAGCACATGCTGTAAAGACAAAAAAGATAGCTTATAAAAATTACAGACACACACAAGCAGATGATGATATGAAAATATGGAGACTCCAACAAAAAAAGACTAAGCAGTTAATTAGGAAGGTTAAAGCTCATGCAGAAGAGAAGATAGCACAGTCAGTAAAACATGGGGACAAAACATTCTTTAGATATATCAGTGAAAGAAGAAAAAATAAGGTAGGAATAGTAAAATTGAAATCAGTTGATGGTAGAATAATAGAAGGAGATAAGCAGATTGCAGACTGTCTCAATGATTACTTCTGTTCTGTTTTCACTAAAGATTGTGAAGATACAATGTCTACATTAAGGGATGCTACGCAAAATAGAAACAAGCTTAACAGTAATCTTTTTACAGAGGATGAGGTTTTGTTAGCATTATCAAAAATAAATGTTACAAAGGCAGTGGGTCCTGATAATATTCATCCAAGGGTTTTAAAAGAACTTCGATCAGTGCTAACTGTCCCATTAACTGATCTGTTTAATCAGTCACTATTAACAGGAGCTGTCCCAGATGATTGGAGAATAGCAAATGTAATACCCCTTCATAAAAAGGGCAGTAGAGAAGAATCTGGCAACTACAGGCCAGTTAGTTTAACTTCAGGAGTAGGGAAATTAATGGAAAGCCTCTTAAAAGAAAGAATTATGACTTACATAAAGACAAACAATTTAGAGGACCAAAATCAGCATGGTTTTACTTCAGGGAGATCATGTCAGACTAATCTAATTGACTTCTTTGATTATGTAACAAAAGTATTAGACAAGGGAGGAGCAGTTGATGTAGCATATCTAGATTTCAGCAAAGCATTTGACACCGTCCCACACAATAAACTTATTCACAAACTATATCTCCTTGGTCTAGATTCAAAAATTGTGAACTGGGTGGAATGCTGGCTTAAGGACAGAAAACAAAGTGTCTTAGTAAATGGAGTTCATTCAGCAGAGGGGGCTGTTACTAGTGGTGTTCCTCAGGGGTCAGTTCTGGGGCCTGTTTTGTTTAACATATTTATCTGCGATATCAGCAAAGGGCTACAGGGGAAAGTATGTCTCTTTGCAGATGATACAAAAATTTGCAACAGAGTGGATGTTCCAGGGGGGGTAGACAAAATGAGAAGTGATATACAACAATTGGAGGATTGGACAAATGACTGGGGTCTAAAGTTTAACACAGCAAAGTGTAAAATAATGCATTTAGGGAAGAAAAATCCAAATGTTAATTACAGACTCAATGACACTTTACTGACTGTTACAGACGAGGAACAGGACTTGGGAATTATTATTTCAGATGATTTAAAACTTAGTAAACAATGTAGTAATGCAGCGAGTAAGGCTAGCAGAATGCTTGGATGTATTGGTAGAGGTATTTGCAGCAGAAATAGTAAGGTTCTTATGCCACTTTATAGATCATTAGTTAGGCCTCATCTTGAGTATTGTGTGCAGTTCTGGAGACCATATCTTCAGAAGGATATTAACAAACTTGAATCTGTGCAAAGGAGGGCTACCAAAATGGTACATGGTCTAAAAAATAAAACTTACCAGGATAGGCTCAATGACCTAAATATATATAGCTTAGAGGAGAGAAGGGAAAGAGGTGATATGATAGCAACTTTCAAGTACATTAAAGGGTTTAGTAAAACTGAGGCTGTGGGTATTTTACATAAAATGGAAAATTCAAGAACAAGGGGTCATGAGCTCAAGCTAAAGGGTAGTAGATTCAGAAGTAATTTGAGGAAGCACTTCTTTACAGAAAGAGTGATTGATTTATGGAATAAACTTCCTCAAGAGGTAGTAGCAACAAACACTGTGGGGGACTTTAAAAATGCATGGGACAAGCATAGGGCTATCCTACGAACTAGATAAGTTTATACTGTTAGGTAAGGTCGGGCAGACTTGCTGGGCCTATGGCTCTTATCTGCCGTCAATATCTATAAATAGTATTAACCCCTAATCTGCCCTCCCTAACATCGCCGACACCTAACTTCAATTATTAAACCCTAATCTGCCGACCGGAGCTCACCGCTACTCTAATAAATGTATTAACCCCTAAAGCTAAGTCTAACCCTAACACTAACACCCCCCTAAGTTAAATATAATTTACATCTAACGAAATTAATTAACTCTTATTAAATAAATTATTCCTATTTAAAGATAAATACTTACCTGTAAAATAAATCCTAATATAGCTACAATATAAATTATAATTATATTATAGCTATTTTAGGATTAATATTTATTTTACAGGTAACTTTGTATTTATTTTAACCAGGTACAATAGCTATTAAATAGTTAAGAACTATTTAATAGCTAAAATAGTTAAAATAATTACAAAATTACCTGTAAAATAAATACTAACCTAAGTTACAATTAAACCTAACACTACACTATCAATAAATTAATTAAATACAATTCCTACAAACAAATAAATACAATTAAATAAACTAGCTAAAGTACAAAAAATAAAAAAGAACTAAGTTACAAAAAATAAAAAAATATTTACAAACATAAGAAAAATATTACAACAATTTTAAACTACACCTACTCTAAGCCCCCTAATAAAACAACAAAGCCCCCCAAAATAAAAAATGCCCTACCCTATTCTAAATTACTAAAGTTAAAAGCTCTTTTACCTTACCAGCCCTGAACAGGGCCCTTTGCGGGGCATGCCCCAAGAAGTTCAGCTCTTTTGCCTGTAAAAAAAAAACATACAATACCCCCCCAACATTACAACCCACCACCCACATACCCCTAATCTAACCCAAACCCCCCTTAAATAAACCTAACACTAAGCCCCTGAAGATCATCCTACCTTGTCTTCACCTCACCAGGTATCACCGATCCGTCCTGGCTCCAAAATCTTCATCCAACCCAAGCGGGGGTTGGCGATCCATCATCCGGTGGCTGAAGAGGTCCAGAAGAGGCTACAAAGTCTTCATCCTATCCGGGAAGAAGAGGCGATCCGGACCGGCAACCATCTTGATCCAAGCGGCATCTTCTATCTTCATCCGATGACGACCGGCTCCATCCTGAAGACCTCCACCGCGGACCCATCTTCTTCCGGCGACGTCCAACTGAAGAATGACGGTTCCTTTAAGGGACGTCATCCAAGATGGCGTCCCTCGAATTCCGATTGGCTGATAGGATTCTATCAGCCAATCAGAATTAAGGTAGGAATATTCTGATTGGCTGATGGAATCAACCAATCAGAATCAAGTTCAATCCGATTGGCTGATCCAATCAGCCAATCAGATTGAGCTCACATTCTATTGGCTGTTCCGATCAGGATGGAACTTGATTCTGATTGGCTGATTCCATCAGCCAATCAGAATATTCCTACCTTAATTCCGATTGGCTGATAGAATCCTATCAGCCAATCGGAATTCGAGGGACGCCATCTTGGATGACGTCCCTTAAAGGAACCGTCATTCTTCAGTTGGACGTCGCCGGAAGAAGATGGGTCCGCGGTGGAGGTCTTCAGGATGGAGCCGGTCGTCATCGGATGAAGATAGAAGATGCCGCTTGGATCAAGATGGTTGCCGGTCCGAATCGCCTCTTCTTCCCGGATAGGATGAAGACTTTGGAGCCTCTTCTGGACCTCTTCAGCCACCGGATGATGGATCGCCAACCCCCGCTTGGGTTGGATGAAGATTTTGGAGCCAGAACGGATCGGTGATACCTGGTGAGGTGAAGACAAGGTAGGATGATCTTCAGGGGCTTAGTGTTAGGTTTATTTAAGGGGGGTTTGGGTTAGATTAGGGGTATGTGGGTGTGGGTTGTAATGTGGGGGGGGTATTGTATGTTTTTTTTACAGGCAAAAGAGCTGAACTTCTTGGGGCATGCCCCGCAAAGGGCCCTGTTCAGGGCTGTTAAGGTAAAAGAGCTTTTAACTTTAGTAATTTAGAATAGGGTATAATAGGGATTCAATCAGCCAATCAGATTTTTCCTACCTTAATTCCGATTGGCTGATAGAATCCTATCATCCAATCAGAATTGAAGGGACGCTATCTTTAATGACGTCCCTTAAAGGAGCCTTCATTCGTTGTTAGTCCGTCGGGGAACAACATGGGTGCAAATATTCCTATACAAAGGACCAATAAATGTAGCATATATAATGTTATTTGTACATTGAAACACTCATAATTTCTTTTGGATTTGCAATTTCAATGAAAAACAGGCCTCAAAAAGCTCTTTTTCCTCCTTTACACCTAGTTGAGCTGGGTGTAATATTTCTCAATGTATCGACAGCCTCCGACAGTGTATTAACGGTTAGCGCTTTCATTGGAAACCTAGTATAATTTATCGATTAACAGCTTCTATTACTTTCTATGGGACGCGAAGATCTTTTCGGCAGCCGAAGTCCGGCTGCCGATATTGAGGTATAACGCGCCATTGGAAACAGTCGATAAATGATATTACTACCGACAGCATATTTATCGGTTTGCGAGTGCACGCAAACTGAATTACGACTCAATGGAAGCGAGGCCTTATTTGTTTGCACGCTGTCTGCGCTCAAAGTAAAAATTTAAAGTGACCGTTAGCAAGCATATTACAAAGTGAAAGTAAAAATTTAGTCCTAGAGCGAAACTCCAATGCGCGCTAACCTTGTAATCTTCTTTTTCCCATAGACTTTACCGGCGCTCAATGTTTAATAGGGCACAATGCTTAATTGAGTTTGCTGTTTAATGGGGCTCCCTGTTTAATGGGGCACTCTGTTTAATGGGGCTCACTGTTTAATGGGGAACTCTGTTTAATGGGGTGTGCTGTTTAATGGGCCACACGGTTTTAATGGGGGGGGGACGTTTAAATGTGGCATGCTCTTTTAATGTTTTGTGCTGTTTAATAGGGCTCACTGTTTAATAGGGTGCACATTTTAAGGGGACTTGCTGTTTAATGGGGTGTGCTGTTTAATGGGGTGCACTGTTTAATGGGGTGGGCTGTTTAATGTGCTGTGTGGTTTTAATGGGGTGCACTTTTTAACGTGGCATCCTGTTTTAATATGTTGTGCTGTTTAATGGGGCAGGCTGTTTAATGGGACTCACTGTTTAATAGGGTGCGCTTTTTAATGTGGCATGCTGTTTTAATGTGTTGTGCTGTGTAATGGGGCAGGTTGTTTAATGGGGCGTGCAAACCCAACACTGTTTTAGACCAACTGCTCTAAACCCAAAGGAAGTTATGAATATTTTACATTCCAGTGTTCCTCACATAGAGATAATGCTTTTTATATTTTTAAATATTTATTTATACACAGTAACAGTAGATGAGTTGAAAAAAGACAGAAGCCCAACGAGTTCAACCTTTACAAATCTAATATACTTACAAAAAAGCTCCAGTTGAGCTTAAATTAATCCCATTAAAAGATGACCCATTTAACAAAAGCAATCATATCTATGAATTCTGTTTCTAGGCAGAAATGTATCCAAACCATTTTTAAATGTATCTAAGGCATCGGCATTCACTACCTCCTTTGGTAATGAGTTCTACAATATTATTGCTTTTACAGCGGAAAAAACATTTCCGTTGCAGGAGATTTAATTTCCCTCCTCCAGCTTTAAATTGCGACCTCTTGTCACAAACAATTTTCTTGGAATAAACAGAACTTCTGCCATATCTGTATATGGGCCTGGAATATATTTAATATAAAGTAATCATGTCACCTCTCAAGTGAAGAGAACAGACCGAGTTTGGCTAACCTCTCATCATAGCTTAAATTATCCATCCCTTGTATTAGCTGTGTGGCCCTTCTTTGAACTTTTGCAAGGTCTGCAATGTCTTTTTTTGAGATTGGTCCCCAGAACTGCACTCCATATTTAAAGTGAGTTCTTACCAGGGATTTATATAGTATTTTATATTTATATAGTGACAGAATTATGATTTCCTCCTTTGCATCAGTGCATCATTAATACATGCTAGTATCTTATTAGCCTTAGAAACCACTGCCCTGCATTGTCCATCTTTAGCTTGTTATCTATTACTACTCCCAAATCCCTTTTCTAGTCACATTTAAATAATACATTGCCTGCTTATTTCTACTTCCAAAATGTAGAAGCTTGCATTTTCCCATGTAAAATCTCATTTTCCATTTACCTACTCTTCTCTATTTACACTTCTTCGCTGGGTAAACTTACCAACAGCTATGTCTTCAGCTATCACCTCTATGCTGATGATACCCAGATCTACCTTTCCACCCCTGCAGTCTCTCCTTCTGTCAATTCTCACATCAGCGACTGCTTATCTGGCATTTCCTCCTGGATGACCTCTCACCACTTAAGAATAAACATGTCCAAGACCGAACTACTTCTAATTCCCCCCTCTAACTCTACTCCAGTTTCTAATTTTTCTATCACTGTTGGTGGCACTACTATCTCCCCATTACCCCAAGTCCACTGCCTCGGAGTCACGCTTGCCTTAAATCTGTCCTTCATTCCCCACATCCAATTGCTCTCTTCATCCTGCCGCAACCACCTATGCAATATCTCCAAAATGTGTCCGTTTCTAAGTGCTGAAACTACTAAACAGCTAATCAACTCCCTGGTAATTTCCCAACTTGACTACTGTAACAACTTAGTAACTGGCCTCCCTCTCTTCCACCTCTCTCCCCTCCAATCCATCCTAAATGCATCTACCAGGCTAATCCACCTCTCTTGATGCTCTGTTTCTGCTCCACCTCTCTGTGAGTCCCTTCACTGGCTCCCCATTCACAACAGAGTTAAATTCAAAATTCTCACCCTGACCTACAAAGCCCTCACCAATGCTGCCCCACCCTACCTGTCCTCACTTATCAACAAATATACTCCTGCCCGCCCCCTAAGATCCAACAATGACCTGCTTCTTGCGTCCTCTACCATCACCTCCTCTCATGCTAGACTACAGGACTTCTCTCGTGTGGCACCAACCCTCTAGAATGCACTTCCTCATGCTGTCAGACTTGCCCCTAACCTATCCTCCTTTAAATGTTCCCTAAAGACCTTTCTGTTCAGGGAAGCTTATCACCCGACTTATTAACAAACTAACTTCACTTAATTAACAGTTGCCCTCTATCTCCTCACTAATATCATTCTCACCTTTGCAGTCCCCACCTCCTGTTTCCCATCCTCCTACCCATTTAGATTGTAAGTTCCTATGGGAATAGGGCCCTCAAGTCCCCCTGTATTTGTCTGTAAAATTTTGTCTTTTATCGTATTGTTTCTCCATTGTACTGTTATTCTTGTACCCATGGCCAGCGCTGTGGAATCTGTTGGTGCTTTATAAATAAAGAATAATAATAAATAAAGAATAATAATAAATAAAGAATAATAATAATACCTGCCCATACTTCAAATTTGCAGATCCCCTTGTAACACATGTTCATCCTGCTCTGACGTAATGACCTTACACAAATTTGTGTCATCTGCAAAAATAGAGATGTTGCTATTTAATACTTGCTCCAAGTCATTAATAAAAATATTAAAAAGAACAGGGCCCAGTACTGATCACTGTGGGACTCCACTATTTGCCTTTGTCCAATCTGAGTATGATCCATTTACTACTACTCGTTGCTCTCTGTCTTTATACAGTTATTTATCCATGAGCTAACATTTCCAGCTATTTCCAGTCCCTTAATTTTGTACATTAATCTCTCATTTTGCACTGTATCAAACGCCTTTGCAAAATCTAAGTATATCACATCAACTGATTCCCCTTTATCTATATTTTAACGTACTTCCTTGTAGAATCTAATTAGATTGAAATTTGCTTTCTTAAAATTAAAAATCTTACTTGAACCCTTATAACACTGCTTATGGAAAGTGATTTCAAATGTGACCATGTTATGATCACTGTTACCCATATGTTCTTTGACTTTTATGTTTGATATTATATCTGTATTGTTTAATAGCACTAAATCCAATACAGCTTTATTCCTAGTTGGCTCCTCTATTAATTGTGAAAAGAAGTTATACTTGAGAACAATTAAAACCTATCTCCCTTAGCTGAATTACTAGTTTAATTGGCCAAGTTTATATCAGGGTAGTTAAAATCTCTTATACACATATTAATGTTTGCTTTTCTTCTTATTGTATAGATATTATGGTCTTGAAAAAGGCTTGAAATACAAGCCAAAAAGTTGACTTTGTGGATGAAATTATAATTATATGAATAAACGTCAATGGTTATGAAATATACAAGACCTGTGAGTGCACTAGTATATTAGTAGGGAGATGTGGTGTAAAAATAGAATGATGTTGAAAATGTTGGAGTAGAAGCAAGTTCTTGAATTGATTGGGGGTTTGAATGAGAAGAAATGTGTTTTGTTATGGAAAAATGTGTGCAATAAGCATTTGATGAATAGGCCGAAAGATATTAGTTGGATCAGTGTGCATAAGTGTTTGCCGACAAGGGATTTTAAGAGTGCGTCACATCATTTAGTGGCTTCAGTTTGTCCTAGAGATATTTGTTGTCAAAGTGAGAGTGTTATTAATTTGTTTTGGAATTATGAGTATGCTAGGGATGTTTTGAGAAGTTTGAGTAGGGTGATTAAGGGTCTGACTGGAGTGCACATTTTTTTACTTTTAATATGATGTATGGTTTGTGTGGAAGAGGTGTGGATAAGGAGTAAGCAAGATTGATATGGTTGTTAGCATGTTGTGTGAAGGAGGGGTTGTGGGATGTGCGTAATATATTGCTTTTTAAAAAAATGCAAGTTAAGGGAATGGAAACCGAGCTCACCACCCACAATCCAAATGGTTACAAATTATTTAAAATACATTAAAAAAATGGAACAGTATGTTTTTAGAATCAGAGATAAGATTTGCCTATACCATGAAATTTGGTCACTGTGGACAGAAATGTTTACAGACTAATCCCCTGATGCCCACATTCTATCAGCTACCTACACTCCACCCCCTTTTTGTTTCTTTTTTTCTCTCTCTCCTTAGAATGGTTCCTAGTCACCACATCTTCCCGAAGTATACCGGTACAGTTGTACTATATCTCTTACACTATGTGGCTATTATGTTGTCAACACCTCAGAATCGACCAAACTAATGAGACGGCTAATAAATGTTGATGTTAACATTTTGTATCACTCTAATAGGATACAGATTGTACAGAGGTCACTCAGGTATTAATCCCTAAAAAAGTAAGGTATTCATACGTTATATTGTGAATTGATGACAATTTGGAAGTTAATGCTTGATGTATAACAACAAATGTATTTTATTGATCAACCTTTTATATTCATTGATATCTGCTAAAATATGTCATGCACAGATATAATTTGAAATGTGTGGTTTGTTATTTAAATACCTTAATAAAAAAATTATTGATTTAAAAAAAAGAGGTAGTTAGTGTATGTGATTGTGTGGGCATGAGCCGTGGAAAGTTGTTTTTTGTATTTTTCTTTTGATAGGAGGTGATATGGGGAATAGGATTCCTAAGGCATCTGGAAGATAAATAAATAAAATCTAAAGAATCCAATCCTTTCACTTCTTTATTTATGTATTTATTTATTTTTTCTCCAGTTTGTTTTTGTCTGTATTTAAATTATGTTTAATTTATTCTGTGTGATCAATAAAGTTATATCTTTGTATTGTTAATTCTTTCTGATGAGAAAAGTTTGGGTCAATATTTCAGTTGTTTTGTAACAAGAGATATTTGTTATTATGATTTTATTCTGTATATATGTATATATGATTATTTTTCTTATATATAAAGAATTATGAAACAATCATTTGGGGTTGCTGTGTTCGATTGGGTTGATTTCTGTGCCGCCTCAGAGCAGGCGAACAAGTTATAGAGCAGCGGTTTTTGAAACCTCAAATACTGTCAAATGACATGTAGATATGAACCGGGTGTTAACATTTTTAAAGTTTCAACCTGACTTGTGTGTAGTTGACAATTGTCTATTATAATGTTTATTTCTGGGATTTGTAAATCCACAACTTAATGACTTTGAGTAAGGCTCTTGGCAGACGGCAATGGTGCCTGGAAATTTCTGCCAGTATATATAAGCCATCGCCAGCCACTGAGAAGTTTGTTGACACACCTCTTGGTGATCCTGAGCTCTATCACACATTTGATCCCTTTTGAAAATTTCACCGGAAATCTTAATCCCATGGTTGATTCCTTATGAAAATATATATATTGGCATTGACATGATGTGCCGATCATCTGGCCCTAAGTGAAATTGTTATTTGGGGATATATCGCCATTGACATGATCCGCCGATCATCTGGCCCTAAGTGAAATTGTTATTTGGGGATATATCGCCATTGACATGATCCGCCGATCATCTGGCCCTAAGTGAAATTGTTATTTGGGGATATATCGCCATTGACATGATCCGCCGATCATCTGGCCCTAAGTGAAATTGTTATTTGGGGATATATCGCCATTGACATGATCCGCCGATCATCTGGCCCTAAGTGAAATTGTTATTTGGGGATATATCGCCATTGACATGATCCGCCGATCATCTGGCCCTAAGTGAAATTGTTATTTGGGGATATATCGCCATTGACATGATCCGCCGATCATCTGGCCCTAAGTGAAATTGTTGTTTGGGGATATATCGCTATTGACATGATGTGCCAATTATCTGATCCTGAGTGAAATTGTTATTTGGGGATATATCACTATTGACATGATGTGCCAATTATCTGATCCTGAGTGAAATTGTTATTTGGGGAAATATATCACCATTGACATGATGCAGCAATCATCTGGCCCTAAGTGAAATTGTTGTTTGGGGATATATCACTATTGACATGATGTGCCAATTATCTGATCCTGAGTGAAATTGTTATTTGGGGAAATATATCACCATTGACATGATGCAGCAATCATCTGACCCTGAGTGAAATTGTTACTTGGTGTGTTAACTCCTTGAGTGATAACGATGGCTCTAGGTCATCGCAGTTTCCCACTCAGGTGCTAACGAAAGCTCAGAGTCATCGCTGCCACTCACCTACCTTGAAAGTTAAAAACCAAAATATTAAAAAAGTTAAAAAAAATGATTTTGGGGTAGACACCCCCAAAATACATTTTCTAAAAATAAACTAGTTTATCTTTACAAAAAATATTAGTTTAAGTATTCTAGCTAAATGATCACTGTAGTAATCAGTGTAAATGCAGTGATTACATAGCTATGAAATGTCACATTCCCTTTTCCAATATGGCTCCTGATCACCTAGATCATGTGGTAACAAATTACCAATGGTAGAGGGATGCTTTTTATGAAAAACTAATAATATTGTTATTATCAGTTTTTTGGCCTGTGTGGTAGGTGAATAAACACTATCTTTGCTCAGCTCTCCCCATAGTCTAAAATGCATTAATTTTTGCTACAAAATTATTATTTTTTTGAGTAAAATTTTGGCTAGATTACAAATGTTTGTGCTTTAGGCTTAAAAAGCAGCGTTAGCCGGTACTAACGCTGCTTTTTAATGCCCGCTGGTATTACGAGTCTTGCAGGTACAGGTGTACCGCTCACTTCTTTGGCCAGACTTGGCAATTCCGCAAATCCACTTACGTAAATTGCATATCCTATATTTTCAATGGGACTTGCATAGCGCTGGTATTACGAGTCTGCCAAAAAGTGAGTGGTAGACCCTCTCCTGTCAAGACTGGTACTGCATTTTAAAGTCAGTAGTTAAGAGTTTTACACTACAAAGCCGTAGCATAAAACTCTTAACTTAAGTGCTAAAAAGTACACTAACACCCATAAACTACCTATTAACCCCTAAACCGAGGCCCCCCCACATCGCAAACACTAAAAGAAAAAATTTAACCCCTAATCTGTCGAACCGGACATCGCTGCCACTAAAATAAATATATTAACCTCTAAACCGCCGCACTCCCGCCTCGCAAACACTAGTTAAATATTATTAACCCCTAATCTGCCCTTCCTAACATCTCCGCCACCTAACTACATTTATTAACCCCTAATCTGCCACCCCCAATGTCGCCAACACTATATTAAAGTTATTAACCCCGAAACCTAAGTCTAACCCTAAACCTAACACCCCCTAACTTAAATATAATTTAAATAAATCTAAATAAATATTACTATCAGTAAATAAATTATTCCTATTTAAAACGAAATACTTAACTGTAAAATAAACCCTAAGATAGCTGCAATATAACTAATAGTTACATTGTAGCTATTTTAGGATTTATTTTTATTTTACAGGCAAGTTTGTATTTATTTTAACTAGGTAGAATAGTTATTAAATAGTTATTAACTATTTAATAACTACCTAGTTAAAATAAAAACAAATTTACCTGTAAAATAAAACCTAACCTAAGTTACACTAACACCTAACACTACACTATAATTAAATAAATTAACTAAATTAAATACAATTACCTAAATTAAATTAAATTAGCTAAAGTACAAAAACAAACAAACATTAAATAACAGAAAATAATAAACAAATTACAGAAATTTAAACTAATTACACCTAATCTAATAGCCCTATTAAAATAAATAAAGCCCCCCCAAATAAAAAAAAAACCCTAGCCTAAACTTAACTACCAATAGCCCTTAAAAGGGCCTTTTGCGGGGCATTGCCCCAAAGTAATCAGCTCTTTTACCTGTAAAATAAAATACAAACAACCCCCCAACAGTAAAACCCACCACCCACACAACCAACCTCCCAAATAAAATACTAGCTAAAAAAAACTAAGCTCCCTATTGCCCTGAAAAGGGCATTTGGATGGGCATTGCCCTTAAAAGGGCAGTTAGCTCTTTTTCAAGCCCAAACCCCTAATCTAAAAAATAAACCCACCCAATACACCCTTAAAAAAACCTAACACTAATCCTCTGAAGATCGACTTACCGGGAGACATCTTCATGCAAGCCGGGCGAAGTGGTCTTCCAGATGGGCAGAAGTCTTCATCCAAGCTGGGCAGAAGTGGTCCTCCAGACGGGCAGAAGTCTTCATCCAGACGGCATTTTCTATCTTCATCCATCCGGCGCGGTGCGGCTCCATCTTCAAGACATCCGACGCAGAGCATCCTCTTCTTCCGACGACTAAAACAGAATTAAGGTACCTTTAAGTGATGTCATCCAAGATAGCGTCCCTTAGATTCCGATTGGCTGATAGAATTCTATCAGCCAATCGGAATTAAGGTAGAAAAAATCCTATTGGCTGATGCAATCAGCCAATAGGATTGAAGTTGGCTGATAGAATTCTATCAGCCAATCGGAATCTAAAGGACACCATCTTGGATGACGTTACTTAAAGGTACCTTCATTCTGTTTTACTCGTCAGAAGAAGAGGATGCTCCGCGTCAAATGTCTTGAAGATGGAGCCGCTCTGCGCAGGATGGATGAAGATAGAAGATGCCGTCTGGATGAAGACTTCTGGCCGTCTGGAGGACCACTTCTGCCCGGCTTGGATGAAGACTTCTGCCCATCTGGAGGACCACTTCGCTCAGCTTGGATGCAGACGTCTCCTGGTAAGTCGATCTTCAGGGGGTTAGTGTTAGGTTTTTTAAAAAGGTGTATTGGGTGGGTTTATTTTTTAGATTAGGGGTTTGGGCTTGCAAAAGAGCTAACTGCCCTTTTAAGGGCAATGCCCATCCAAATGCCCTTTTTCAGGGCAATCGGGAGCTTAGGTTTTTTTAGCTAGTATTTTATTTGGGGGTTGGCTGTGTGAGTGGTGGGTTTTACTATTGGGGGGTTGTTTGTATTTTTTTTACAGGTAAAAGAGCTGATTATTTTGGGGCAATGCCCAGCAAAAGGCCCTTTTAAGGTCTATTGGTAGTTTAGTTTAGGCTAGGGGTTTTTTTTCACTTTGGGGGGGGGGCTTTATTTATTTTAATAGGGCTATTAGATTAGGTGTAATTAGTTTAAATTTCTGTAATTTTTTTATTATTTTATGTAATTTAGTGTTAGTTTTTTTATTGTAATTTAGCTAATTCAATTTAATTTAGGTAATTATATTTAATTTAGTTAATTTATTTAATTATAGTGTAGTGTTAGGTGTAATTGTAACTTAGGTTAGGTTTTATTTTACAGGTAAATTTGTCTTTAGTTTAACTAGGTAGTTATTAAATAGTTAATAACTATTTACTAACTATTCTACCTAGTTAAAATAAATACAAACTTGCCTGTAAAATAAAAATAAATCCTAAACTAGCTACAATGTAACTATTAGTTATATTTCAGCTATCTTGGGCCTAGATTTGGAGTTTTGTCGGTAAAAACCCGCGTAGCTAACGCCGGCTTTTTTCTGGCCGCACCATAAAAATAACTCTGGTATTGAGAGTCCACATAAAGGCTGCGTTAGGCTCCAGAAAAGGAGCGTAGAGCATATTTAACGCAGCTTCAACTCTCGATACCAGAGTTGCTTACGCAAGCGGCCAGCCTCAAAAACGTGCTCATGCACGATTCTCCCATACAAAACAATGGGGCTGTTTGAGCTGAAAAAAAACCTAACACCTGCAAAAAAGCCGCGTTCAGCTCCTAACGCAGCCCCATTGTTTGCTATGCGGAAACACTTCCTACGTCTGCACCTAACACTCTAACATGTACCCCGAGTCTAAACACCCCTAACCTTACACTTATTAACCCCTATTCTGCCGCCCCCGCTATCGCTGACCCCTGCATATTATTATTAACCCCTAATCTGCCGCTCCGTAAACTGCCGCTACTTACATTATCCCTATATACCCCTAATCTGCTGCCCTAACATCGCCGACCCCTATATTATATTTATTAACCCCTAATCTTCCCCCCTCAACGTCGCCTCCACCTGCCTACACTTATTAACCCCTAATCTGCCGAGCGGACCGCACCGCTATTATTATAAAGTTATTAACCCCTAATCCGCCTCACTAACCCTATAATAAATAGTATTAACCCCTAATCTGCCCTCCCTAAAATCGCTGACACCTAACTTCAAACATTAACCCCTAATCTGCCGACTGGAGCTCACCGCTATTCTAATAAATGTATTAACCCCTAAAGCTAAGTCTAACCCTAACACTAACACCCCCCTAAGTTAAATATAATTTAAATCTAACGAAATAAATTAACTCTTATTAAATAAATTATTCCTATTTAAAGCTAAATACTTACCTGTAAAATAAATCCTAATATAGCTACAATATAAATTATAATTATATTATAGCTATTTTAGGATTAATATTTATTTTACAGGTAACTTTGTATTTATTTTAACCAGGTACAATAGCTATTAAATAGTTAAGAACTATTTAATAGCTAAAATAGTTAAAATAATTACAAAATTACCTGTAAAATAAATCCTAACCTAAGTTACAATTAAACCTAACACTACACTATCAATAAATTAATTAAATAAAATACCTACAATTACCTACAATTAACCTAACACTACACTATCAATAAATTAATTAAATACAATTCCTAAAAATAAATACAATTAAATAAACTAGCTAAAGTACAAAAAATAAAAAAGAACTAAGTTACAAAAAATAAAAAAATATTTACAAACATAATAAAAATATTACAACAATTTTAAACTAATTACACCTACTCTAAGCCCCCGAATAAAATAACAAAGCCCCCCAAAATAAAAAAATGCCCTACCCTATTCTAAATTACTAAAGTTCAAAGCTCTTTTACCTTACCAGCCCTGAACAGGGCCCTTTGCGGGGCATGCCCCAAGAAGTTCAGCTCTTTTGCCTGTAAAAAAAAACATACAATACCCAAGCCCCCCAACATTACAACCCACCACCCACATACCCCTAATCTAACCCAAACCCCCCTTAAATAAACCTAACACTAAGCCCCTGAAGATCTTCCTACCTTGTCTTCACCTCACCGGGTTCAACGATCTGTCCAGAAGAGCTCCTCCGATGTCCTGATCCAAGCCCAAGCGGGGGGCTGAAGAGGTCCATGATCCAGCTGAAGTCTTCATCCAAGCGGGGCAGAAGAGGTCTTCCATCCGATTGAAGTCTTCATCCAAGCGGGATCTTCTATGGTCATCCATCCAGAGCGGAGCGGCAGGATCCTGAAGACCTCCGACGCAGAACATCCATCCTGGCCAACGACTGAACGACGAATGACGGTTCCTTTAAATGACGTCATCCAAGATGGCGTCCCTCGAATTCCGATTGGCTGATAGGATTCTATCAGCCAATCGGAATTAAGGTAGGAATATTCTGATTGGCTGATGGAATCAGCCAATAAGAATCAAGTTCAATCCGATTGGCTGATCCGATCAGCCAATCAGATTGAGCTCGCATTCTATTGGCTGATCGGAACAGCCAATAGAATGCAAGCTCAATCTGATTGGCTGATTGGATCAGCCAATCGGATTGAACTTGATTCTGATTGGCTGATTCCATCAGCCAATCAGAATATTGCTACCTTAATTCCGATTGGCTGATAGAATCCTATCAGCCAATCGGAATTCGAGGGACGCCATCTTGGATGGCGTCATTTAAAGGAACCGTCATTCGTCGTTCAGTTGTCGGCCAGGATGGATGTTCCGCGTCGGAGGTCTTCAGGATCCTGCCGCTCCGCTCCGGATGGATGACCATAGAAGATCCCGCTTGGATGAAGACTTCAATCGGATGGAAGACCTCTTCTGCCCCGCTTGGATGAAGACTTCAGCCGGATCATGGACCTCTTCAGCCCCCCGCTTGGGCTTGGATCAGGACATCGGAGGAGCTCTTCTGGACAGATCGTTGAACCCGGTGAGGTGAAGACAAGGTAGGAAGATCTTCAGGGGCTTAGTGTTAGGTTTATTTAAGGGAGGTTTGGGTTAGATTAGGGGTATGTTGGTGGTGGGTTGTAATGTTGGGGGGCTTGGGTATTGTATGGTTTTTTTTACAGGCAAAAGAGCTGAACTTCTTGGGGCATGCCCCGCAAAGGGCCCTGTTCAGGGCTGGTAAGGTAAAAGAGCTTTGAACTTTAGTAATTTAGAATAGGGTAGGGCATTTTTTTATTTTGGGGGGCTTTGTTATTTTATTAGGGGGCTTAGAGTAGGTGTAATTAGTTTAAAATTGTTGTAATATTTTTATTATGTTTGTAAATATTTTTTTATTTTTTGTAACTTAGTTCTTTTTTATTTTTTGTACTTTAGCTAGTTTATTTAATTGTATTTATTTGTAGGAATTGTATTTAATTAATTTATTGATAGTGTAGTGTTAGGTTAATTGTAGGTAATTGTAGGTATTTTATTTAATTAATTTATTGATAGTGTAGTGTTAGGTTTAATTGTAACTTAGGTTAGGATTTATTTTACAGGTAATTTTGTAATTATTTTAACTATTTTAGCTATTAAATAGTTCTTAACTATTTAATAGCTATTGTACCTGGTTAAAATAAATACAAAGTTACCTGTAAAATAAATATTAATCCTAAAATAGCTATAATATAATTATAATTTATATTGTAGCTATATTAGGATTTATTTTACAGGTAAGTATTTAGCTTTAAATAGGAATCATTTATTTAATAAGAGTTAATTTATTTCGTTAGATTTAAATTATATTTAACTTAGGGGGGTGTTAGTGTTAGGGTTAGACTTAGCTTTAGGGGTTAATACATTTATTAGAATAGCGGTGAGCTCCAGTCGGCATATTAGGGGTTAATGTTTGAAGTTAGGTGTCGGCGACATTAGGGAGGGCAGATTAGGGGTTAATATTATTTATTATAGGGTTAGTGAGGCGGATTAGGGGTTAATAACTTTATAATAATAGCGGTGCGGTCCGCTCGGCAGATTAGGGGTTAATAAGTGTAGGCAGGTGGAGGCGACGTTGAGGGGGGCAGATTAGAGGTTAATAAATATAATATAGGGGTCGGCGGTGTTAGGGGCAGCAGATTAGGGGTACATAAGTATAACGTAGGTGGCGGCGCTTTGCGGTCGGCAGATTAGGGGTTAATTATTGTAGGTAGCTGGCTGCGACGTTGTGGGGGGCAGGTTAGGGGTTAATAAATATAATATAGGGGTCGGCGGTGTTAGGGGCAGCAGATTAGGGGTACATAAGTATAACGTAGGTGGCGGTCGGCAGATTAGGGGTTAAACAAATTTAATCGAGTGGCGGCGATGTGGGGGGACCTCGGTTTAGGGGTACATAGGTAGTTTATGGGTGTTAGTGTACTTTAGAGTACAGTAGTTAAGAGCTTTATAAACCGGCGTTAGCCCAGAAAGCTCTTAACTACTGACTTTTTTCTGCGGCTGGAGTTTTGTCGTTAGATTTCTGACGCTCACTTCAGCCACGACTCTAAATACCGGAGTTAGAAAGATCCTATTGAAAAGATAGGATACGCAATTGACGTAAGGGGATCTGCGGTATGGAAAAGTCGCGGCTGAAAAGTGAGCGTTAGACCCTTTTTTGAGTGACTCCAAATACCGGAGGTAGCCTAAAACCAGCGTTAGGAGCCTCTAACGCTGGTTTTCACGGCTAACGCCAAACTCCAAATCTAGGCCTTAGGGTTTATTTTACAGGTAAGTATTTAGTTTTAAATAGGAATAATTTAGTTAATGATAGGAATATTTATTTTGATTTATTTAAATTATATTTAAGTTAGGGGGTGTTAGGTTTAGGGTTAGACTTTGTTTAGGGGTTAATAAATTTAATATAGTGGCGGTGACGTTGGCGTTGGGGGCGCCAGATTAGGGGTTAATAAATGTAGGTAGGTGGCGGCGATGTTAGGGCCAGCAGATTAGGGGTTAATAATATTTAACTAATGTTTGTGAGGCGGGAGTGCAGCGGTTTAGGGGTTAATATGGTTATTATTGTGGCGGCAACGTTGGGGGTGGCAGATTAGGGGTTAATAAGTGTAGGTAGGTGGCGGCAATATTGAGGGCGGCATAGTAGGGGTTAATAAATATAATGTAGGGTTCAGCGATGTTAGGGGCAGCAGATTAGGGGTTCATAAGTATAATGTAGGTGGCGGCGGTGTCCGGAGCGGCAGATTAGGTGTTAATAATTATAATTTTTGTGTCGGCAATGTCGGGGGCAGCAGATTAGGGGTTAATAAGTGTAAGATTAGGGGTGTATAGACTCGGGGTTCATGTTAGGGTATTAGGTGTAGACATAAATTTTATTTCCCCATAGAAATCAATGGGGCTGCGTTAACGAGTTTTACGCTGCTTTTTTGCAGGTGTTAGACTTTTTTCAGCCGGCTCTCCCCGTTGATCCCTATGGGGAAATCGTGCACGAGCACGTTACACCAGCTCACCGCTGACTTAAGCAGCGCTGGTATTGGAGTGCGGTAATGAGCAAAATTTTGCTCAACGCTCACTTCTTGTCTTTTAACGACGGGTTTGTAAAAACTCGTAATACCAGCGCTGCATGTAAGTGAGCATTGAGTGAAAACTGCTTGTTAGCACCGCATAGCCTCTAATGCAAAACTCGTAATCTGGGCCTTTATCTTTTATTTCTTTCAGCATAATTTCTTTGAAAATATCTTTATTTTTGTAAAGAGAATTATAGCTAAGCGTCTGATGAGTTCTGAGGAAGCAGCTGAGATGAACTCAGACTCTTATTCCTTTTCTAATGACACATCTTGTCCAGAAGATTCTGAAAGCAAAATTTTGCCTGGGCTGTCATCATAAAGTGACAGTTCAAGTAAGACAGATGAACTAACTGAGCCACGGCATGGATGCAGACAATTCAGAGCTGTCAGTTCCCATGGCAGAGGGATGGCAAAAACATTTGCAGTGGCCCCAAAGCATACTGTTGGAGTCATGGGCATGGGGGGATGTTGCAACAACATCTGCAGTGGCCACACAGCATACTGTGAGAGTCATGGGCATGGGGGATGTTGTAACAACATTCACAGTGGCCAGACAGCATACTGTTGGAGTCATAAGATACAACTGGACCTCCCCTAATATGGTTCAGCCAGTGTGGCCTCCATTTACTGGCAATTCTGGCCTCTTGGTGGGCACTGAACATTTTTAACCCATCTACTACTTTCAGTTATTTTTGGATGATGAGTTTTTAGAATTTATTGTTCAAGAGACAAATCTGTAAACTGATCAATTTTTTCTAAATACTGGAGCGGAATTAAGCCGCCATGCCAGAGCACATCAGTGGACTGTGACCAATTTGCAAGAGATAAGGAAATTTATGGGCCTCAATCTGCTAATGAGGTTTGTGCAAAAGCCTAGCATAGCTTCATATTGGTCAAAGCAGTCTACACAGATGATCCCTATCTTCCATGCTACAATGAGCAGAGACAAATATATGTTACTGCTCATGTTTTTGCATTATAATAATAATTCAAATGCTCTGCCACGGGACAACCCAGAACATGACCTATTGTTTAAAATAAGGCCTGTTCTTGACCGTTTATTGGCAAGATTTCAAGAGTACTGATGTCACGAACAGTTCGCTGGAGAACAGTTCCCGGCGAACATAGCTTGTTCGCGATCGCTGCGGCGGGCGAACATATGCGATGTTCAATCCACCCCCTATTCGTCATCATTGAGGAAACTTTGACCCTGTATCTCACAGCCTGCAGACACATTTGAGCCAATCAGCAGCAGACACTCCCTCACAGACCCTCCCAGCTCCTGGGCAGCAGCCATTTTAGATTCATTACGATCTTGCATTCTTAGTGAGAGGAGGGTTAGTGCTGCTGCTGGTGATTTTATAGGGAAATTGATAGCTAGGCTAGTGTATTCAGTGTCCACTACAGTCCTGAAGGACTCATCTAATCTCTGCTGTAAGGACAGCACCCCAAAAAGCCCTTTTTAGGGCTAGAACTTCAGTCGTTTTTTTTATTATTATCTGTAATTTTATTTGCATTTGCCTGGCTGTCAGCCTGAGTGTGAGGCTCACAGCATATACTGTGATTAGTGCCACCACTGATATCTGCTTAACATTAGTGTAAATTTAAAAAAAAAAAAAAACTTTTAAATCATTTTGCTAGTGTAATCTAATTTCATTTTCTATCAGGCCTGTGTGTGACAGGCCCACATCATATACTGTGATTAATTGCTCTCTGCCACCACTGATATCTGGTGTAACATTAGTGTAAAATAAAAAAAAATAAAGTTTTACATCATTTTGCTAGTGTAATCTAATTTCATTTTCTATCAGGCCTGTGTGTCAGGCCCACATCATATACTGTGATAAATTGCTCTGTGCCACCAGTACCACAGATATCTGGTGTAACATTAGTGTAAAATTAAAAAAAAAAAACTTTTACATAATTTTGCTAGTGTAATCTAATGTCATTTTCTATCAGGCCTGTGTGTCAGGCCCACATCATATACTGTGGTTAATTGCTCTGTGCCACCACTGATATCTGCTTAACATTAGTGTAAATTTTTTTTAAAAAAACTTTTACATCATTTTGCTAGTGTAATCTAATTTCATTTTCTATCAGGCCTATGTGTCACGCACACATCATATACTGTGATTAATTGCTCTGTGCCACCACTGATATCTGGTGTAACATTAGTGTAAAATAAAAAATAAAAAACTTTTACATCATTTTGCTAGTGTAATCTAATTTCATTTTCTATCAGGCCTGTGTGTCAGGCCCACATCATATACTGTGATTAACTCTTCTGTGCCACCACTGATATCTGGTTAACATTATTTTAAATTTAAAAAAAAAACTTTTACATCATTTTGCTAGTGTAATCTAATTTCATTTTCCATCAAGCCTGTGTGTCAGGCCCACATCATATACTGTGATTAATAGCTCTGTTTTCCACCACTTATATCTGGTGTAACATTAGTGTAAAGTTTTTTTTAAAAAACTTTTACATCAGTCCTCTTCTAGTGTTATTTAATTTTATTTGCAAGGCCAGCCTGGCTGCCACTAGTACCAGCCTGTTTGTCAGGCTGCCAGCATATGCTGTGCCTACTTCCATCCTCTGTGCCACCACTCCTATCTGGTGTAACATTAGTTTAAATTTTGTAAAAAAAAACCTTTTACATCAGTCTTCTAGTGTTATTTAATTTTAGTTGTCAGGCCAGCCTGCCACTAGTGCCAGCCTGTGTGTCAGGCTGCCAGCACATACTGTGCCTACTTCTATCCTCAGTGCCACCACTCCTATCTGTTGTAACATTAGTGTAACTTTTTTTTAAAAAAAACTTTTACATCAGTCTGCTAGTGTTATTTAATTGCAGTTGCCTGTCTGCCAGTGTGTGTGCCAGGCTCACTTTCCAACTAGTGCCACGAATCATATTTGTTATAACAGTAGTGTAAATATTTAGAATAACAACTTTTTTGACTGTGAATCATCAGTCTGCTAGTACAATTGAATTTCAGTTTCCTGCCTGCCAGCGTGTGTGACAGGCCCACTAGCCAACTAGTGCCACCAATCATATTTGTTATAAAAGTATTGTAAATATTTAAAATAAAAACTTTTTTGACTGTGAATCATCAGTCTGCTAGTGCAATTGAATTGCAGTTGCCTGGCCTGCCTGCCAGCGTGTGTGCCAGACCCACTTGCCAACTAGTGCCACCAATCATATTTGTTATAACAGTAGTGTAAATATTTTTAAAAAAATATTTTTTGACTGTGAAACATCAGTCTGCTAGTGTAATATAATTGAAGTTGCCTGCCTGCCAGCGTGTGTGCCAGGCCCACTTGCCAACTATTGCCACCAATCATATTTGTTATAACAGTTTTGAAAATATTTAAAATAAAAACTTTTTTGACTGTGAATCATCAGTCTGATAGTGTAATCTAAATGAAGTTGCGTTCCTCCCAGCGTGTGTGCCAGGCCCACTTGCCAACTAGTGCCAACAATCATATTTGTTATATTAGTATTGTAAATATTTAAAATAAAAACTTTTTTGACTGTGAATCATCAGTCTGCTAGTGCAATTGAATTGCAGTTGCCTACCTGCCAGCGTGTGTGCCAGGCCCACTTGCCAACTAGTGCCACCAATCATATTTGTTATAACAGTATTGTAAATATTTAAAATAATAACTTGTTTGACTGTGAAACATCAGTCTGCTAGTGTAATCTAATTAAAGTTGCCTGCCTGCCAGCGTGTGTGCCAGGCCCACTTGCCAACTAGTGCAACCAATCATATTTGTTATAACAGTAGTGTAAATATTTAAAATAAACACTTTTTTGACTGTGAATCATCAGTCTGCTAGTGCAATTGAATTGCAGTTGCCTGCCTGCCAGCGTGTGTGCCAGGCCCACTTGCCAACTAGTGCCACCACTCATATTTGTTATTACAGTATTGTAAATATTTAATAAAAAAAAAACTTTTTTGACTGTGAAACATCAGTCTGCTAGTGTAATCTAATTGAAGTTGCCTGCCTGCCAGAGTGTGTGCCAGGCCCACTTGCCAACTAGTGCCACCAATCATATTTGTTATAACAGTAGTGTAAATATTTAAAATAAACACTTTTTTTACTGTGAATCATCAGTCTGCTAGTGCAATTGAATTGCAGTTGCCTGCCTGCCTGCCAGCGTGTGTGCCAGGCCCACTTGCCAACTAGTGCCACCACTCATATTTGTTATAACAGTATTGTAAATATTTAATAAAAAATAAACATTTTTGACTTTGAAACATCAGTCTGCTTTTTTGTGTCAGGCTCACAGCGTATACTGTGCCCACTTGCCCAGTGCCACCACTCATAATTTGTTTAATTGTATTGTAAGTGTACATTTTTAAAAAAATGACAGGCAGAGGCAGGCCACCCCACAGGTGCCGTCGTGGTTGTGGTGCTGTGATTCCCTTAGACCCTACAACTATGCACAGTGTTCAGAGGCCAGGTGCCAGGGACGTGAAAAGTTCTGAGGAGGACCTAGTTGAATGGCTAACACAGGACACCCAATCTTCTACAGCTTCCGCTCCTAGTCCTAACCTTGACGCACCATCCACCTCCAGCTGTGCTTCGGGCACCTCTCAAGTGACCAGTGCCACTCGCCCGCCTGTCGCCACCACCAACACCAGCACCACAGCCGCTTCACTTGATCTGTCAGAGGAGTTATTGACGCAACCATCATTGACAGAGGATGTAGATAACAGCGATATGTCTCAGTCAGGCAGCATTACAGATATGGACGTACGGTGTGATGATGATGATGATGTTTTACCCGCTGCTGCTTCCTTTGTTGATGTGTCAGATACAAGTGAAGCGATTGATGATGATGTGTCCGTGGATGTCACGTGGGTGCCCGCTAGAAGAGAAGAAGAAGAGGGGGAAATATCAGATGGGGAGACAGAGAGGAGGAGGAGGAGGAGATGAGTTGGAAGCAGGGGAAGGTCATCGTAAGGAGATAGTGGCACAGTCAGACAGCATGCATCGGCACCCGGGGTCAGCCAGACAGCACGCCAATCAACGCATGCTGTTGACACCACCAGAATGCCGTCATCTCAGAGCTCAGCAGTGTGGCATTTTTTTTGTGTGTCTGCATCTGACAACAGTGATGCCATTTGCAACCTGTGCCAAAAGAAACTGAGTCATGGGAAGTCCAACACGAAGTCCAACACCCACCTAGGTACAACTGCTTTGCCAAGGCACATGGTCTCACATCACAAATGCCGATGGGAAGAACACATGAGTAGAAGCAGCACACAAACTCAAAGCCGCCCTCCTCCTCCTGGTCCAGCATCTTCAGCCACATCAACCACTGCTGTCCTCCTTGCCCCCTCTCAACCATCCTCCACTCAGTCTCTCTTACGTAGCAGTTCCTGGTCATCTGCCCACAGTCAGGTGTCTGTCAAGGACATGTTTGAGCGTAAGAAGCCAATTTCCCAAAGTCACCCCCTTGCCCAGCGTCTGACAGCTGGCTTGTCTGAACTCTTAGCCCGCCAGCTTTTACCATACAAGCTGGTGGAGTCTGAGGCTTTCAAAAAATTTGTATCTATTGGGACACCGCAGTGGAAGGTACCTGGCCGAAATTTCTTTTCACAAAAGGCAATCCCAAACCTGTACTCGATTGTGGGAAAGGAAGTAATGGCATGTTTGGCACATAGCGTTGGGTCAAGGGTCCATATGACCACTGATAGCTGGTCTGCAAACATGGTCAGGGCAGGTATATCACCTACACTGTGCATTGGGTAAACCTGCTGATGTCTGCCAAGCATGGAATGCGTGGCTCTGCAGAGGAGTTGGTGACACCGCCACGACTTGCAGGCAGGCTTGCTGCTACCTCTTCTACTCCTCCTACTCCATCCTCTTCCATAACCTCTTCCTCCGCTGAGTCCTCTTCTGCTGCTGTGTCTTGTTCCAAATCAAAGGCACCCCCCAGCTCCCCAGGTACTATTCAACATCCCGGATACAGCAGTGTCACGCCATCTTGGGGTTGACTTGCCTGAAAGCCGAGAGTCACACCGCACCAGCACTCCTGTCCGCCCTAAACGCACAGGTGGATCATTGGCTGACTCCGCACCAACTGGAGATTGGCAAGGTTGTTTCTGACAATGGAAGTAATTTGGTGGCAGCATTGAATTTGGGCAAGTTGACACATGTGCTGTGCATGGCACATGTGTGTAATCTGATTGTACAACGCTTTGTGCATAAGTACCCAGGCTTACAGGACATCCTGAAGCAGGCCAGGAAGGTGTGTGGCCATTTCAGGCGTTCCTACACGGCCATGGCGCACTTGTCCAATATCCAGCGTCAAAACAACCTGCCAGTGAGGCGCTTGATTTGCGACAGCCCAACAAATGGAATTCAACACTCCTAATGTTCGACCGCCTGCTCCAACAAGAAAAAGCTGTTAACGAGTATTTGTATGACCGGGGTGCTAGGACAGCCTCTGGGGAGCTGGGGATTTTTTTGCCAAATTACTGGACGCTCATGCGCAATGCCTGTAGGCTCATGCGTCCTTTTAAGGAGGTGACAAACCTTGTCAGTCGCACTGAAGGCACCATCAGCGACATCATACCATTTGTTTTCTTCCTGGAGCGTGCCCTGCAAAGAGTGCTGGATCAGGCCGTAGATGAGCGTGAAGAGGAAGAGGAAGAGCAGGAAGAGGATTGTGAGGAAGATGAGTCAGAGGAGGAATGTGGCTTTGAGGAGGAGGAGGAAGACCAAGCACAACAGGCATCCCAGGGTACTCGTTGTTGTCACCTATCTGGTACCCGTGGTGTTTTACGTGGCTGGGGGGAAGAAGATACCTTCAGTGACATCAGTGAGGATGAGGAACGGGACATGATTAGCTCGGCATCCAACCTAGTGCAAATGGGTTCTTTCATGCTTTTGTGCCTGTTGAGGGACCCTTGTATAAAAAAGCTGAAGGAGAATGACCTGTACTGGGTTTCCACACTACTAGACCCCCGGTATAAGCATAAAGTGACTGAAATGTTACCAAATTCCCACAAGTCGGAAAGGATGGAGCAGTTCCAAAATAAATTAAAAAGTATGCTTTACACAGCGTATAAGGGTGATGTCACAGCACAACGGGAATCTAACAGGGGAAGAGATGAAAGTAATCCTCCTCCTCCTCCCACGACCACGGTGGCAAGGACAGGATGCTTTCCTGACGTCTTGTTGATGGAGGACATGCGGACCTTTTTAACTCCTATGCATCGTCAGAGCCTTTCGTGATCCAGCCTCAGAGAAAGACCTAACCGACAGGTAGCAGACTACCTAACATTAACTGTGGATCTCAACACTCTGAGGAACGATGGACCCCTTGACTACTGGGTGTGCAGGCTTGACCTGTGGCCTCAGCTATCCCAATTTGCAATGGAACTTCTGGCCTGCTTCAAGTGTCCTGTCCGAAAGGACCTTCAGTGCAGCAGGAGGTTTTGTCACTGAGAAGAGAAGTCGCCTAGGTCAAAAAAGTCTTGATTATCTCACCTTTATTAAAATGAATGAGGGATGGATCCTGAAGGGACTGACATTGGGCGATACATTTGAGTAAAAAAGGCCTGATGATGAGATGAGCTGCCTTGGGCTACAAATGGTACACACGCTGCCGTATTTTTTCTTAGAATGCCGGATGACTTGCGTGACTTATCCGCCAACAACTAGTGTTCAAGCCGCAAGGTTTTAGGGCACTTTCTAACTGTTTTACAAATATCAATTTTTCTGGCCGCTGCTACAGCAGCGGCTGCAACAATACCGAATTTTTCAGGCATTTGGACATGCATAATTTTTCTGGCCTCTGGTGCTGCACTGTGGCTACAAAACCCAAACCAAAAAAAGGCACATAACAGTGATGAAACTGTTAAGAATAGTACTCATTAACACACCACTCATATCTGGTGGCACAGTAGATTGCACGCGCAGTGCCCCAAATTTGAAGTAGGAGGACCGACCAAGCATCTTTTTCCATCTCACGGTTCAGAAAAATTATCTATGGGTTCCTAAAAACGATGCCATACCTGTAATCTATTGTGCAAAAGGATGGCATATGTGGTGTTTCATACTGGACCCTCGTCTAAAAAGGCTGAAGGAGAACGAACTGTACTGGTTGTCCAAGCATCATTTTCCATCTCCTGGATCCTAAAAATTATCTCCGGGTTCCTAAAATTGATGCCATACCTGTACTGGATTATTCAAAAGGATGGCATATGTGGTGTTTCATGCTGTTGTTTCTGTTGAGGGTCCGGGACCCTCGTATAAAAAGGCTGAAGGAGAACGACCTGTACTGGGTGTCCAAGCATCTTTTTCCATCTCCCGGTTCCTAAAAATTATCTCCGGGTTCCTAAAATCGATGCCATACCTGTACTCTATTGTTCAAAAGGATGGCATATGTGGTGTTTCATGCTGTTGTTTCTGTTGAGGGTCCTGGACCCTCGTATAAAAAGGCTGAAGTAGAACGACCTGTACTGGGTGTCCAAGCATCTTTTTCCATCTCCCGGTTCCTAAAAATTATCTCCGGGTTCCTAAAATGGATGCCATACCTGTACTGGATTGTTCAAAAGGATGGCATATGTGGTGTTTCATGCTGTTGTGCCTGTTGAGGGTCCTGGACCCTCATATAAAAAGGCTGAAGGAGAATGATCTGTACTGGGTGTCCAAGCATCTTTTTCCATCTCCCGGTTCCTAAAAAATTATCTCCGGGTTCCTAAAATCGATGCCATACCTGTACTGGATTGTTTAAAAGGATGGCATATGTGGTGTTTCATGCTGTTCTGCCTGTTGAGGGTCCTGGACCCTCGTATAAAAAGGCTGAAGGAGAACGAGCTGTACTGGGTGTCCAAGAATCTTTTTCCATCTCCCAGTTCCTAAAAATTATCTCCGGGTTCCTAAAATGGATGCCATACCTGTACTCTAGTGTGCAAAAGGATGGCATGTGTGGTGTTTAATGATGTTGTTTCTGTTGAGGGTCCTGGACCCTTGTATAAAAAGGCTGAAGGAGAACGACCTGTACTGGGTGTCCAAGCATTTTTTTCCATCTCCCGGTTCCTAAAAATTATCTCCGGGTTCCTAAAATCGATGCCATACCTGTACTCTATTGTGCAAAAGGAAGTAACCTTACCATGGGTCTCAGACCACATGTCTTGTTGTTATATTTTGTCAGGGTAATCGGGCAGGCCATAAAGACCTCACCCGATAGGGGGAGTAACACGTATTAAAGTGCTAAGAATAGTACTACTTAACACAAGCTAGTTACCATGGCTCCCAGACTGCATGTCTTATTATTATATTTTGTCAGGGTAATCAGGCAGGCCATATAGACCTCCCCTGATAGGGGGAGTAAAATGGATTAAACTGCTAAGAATAGTACTACTTAACACAACCTTAACATGGGTCACAGACCGCATGTCTTATTGTTATATTTTGTCAGGGTAATCAGGCAAGCCATATAGACCTCCCCAGGGATTAAAGTGCTAAGAATAGTACTACTTAACACAACCTTACCATGGGTCCCAGAACGCATGTCTTATTGTTATATTTTGTCAGGGTAATCATGCAGGCCATATAGACCTCCCCAGATAGGGGGAGTAACAGGTATTAAAGTGCTAAGAATAGTACTACTTAACACAACATAGTTACCATGGGTCCCAGACCGCATGTCTTGTTGTTAGACTTTGTCAGGGTAATCAGGCAGGCCATATAGACCTTACCCGATAGGGGGAGTAAAAGGGATTAAAGTGCTAAGAATACTACCACTTAACACAACCTAGTTACCATGGATCCCAGACCGCATGTCTTATTGTTATATTTTGTCAGGGTAATCAGGCAGGCCATATAGACCTCACCCGATAGGGGGAGTTACAGGGATTAAAGTGCTAAGAATAGTACTACTTAACACAACCTAGTTACCATGGCTCACAGACCGCATGTCTTATTATTATACTTTGTCAGGGTAATCATGCAGGCCATATAGACCTCCCCTGATATCGGGACTAACAGGTATTAAAGTGCTAAGAACAGTACTACTTAACACAACCTAGTTACCATGGGTCCCAGACCGCATGTCTTGTTGTTATGCTTTGTCAGGGTAATCAGGCAGGCCATATAGACCTACCCCGATAGAGGGAGTAAAAGGGATTAAAGTGCTAAGAATAGTACTACTAAACACAACCTAATTACCATGGGTCACAGACCACATGTTTTGTTGTTATACTTTGTCAGGGTAATCATGCAGGCCATATAGACCTCACCCGATAGGGGGAGTAACACGTATTAAAGTGCTAAGAATAGTACTACTTAACACAACCTAGTTACCATGGCTCCCAGACCGCATGTCTTATTGCTATATTTTGTCAGGGTACTCAGGCAGACCATATGGAACTCCACTGGATAGGTGGAGTAACACGTATTAAAGTGCTAAGAATAGTACTACTTAACACAACCTTGTTACCATGGCTCCCAGACCACATGTCTTATTATTATATTTTGTCAGGGTAATCAGGCAGGCCATATAGACCTCCCCCGATAGGGGGAGTAAAATGGATTAAACTGCTAAGAATAGTACTACTTAACACAACATTAACATGGGTCACAGACCGCATGTCTTATTGTTATATTTTGTCAGGGTAATCATGCAGGACATATAGACCTCCCCAGATAGGGGGAGTAACAGTTATTAAAGTGCTAAGAATAGTACTACTTAACACAACATAGTTACCATGGGTACCAGACCTCATGTCTTGTTGTTATATTTTGTCAGGGTAATCATGCAGGCCATATATACCTCCCCGATAGGGGGAGTTACAGGGATTAAAGTGCTAAGAATAGTACTACTAAACACAACCTAATTATGATGGGTCCCAGACCGCATGTTTTATTATCTTACTTTGTCAGGGCAATCATGCAGGCCATATAGACATCCACCGATATGGGGAGTAACAGGTATTAAACTGCTAAGAACAGTACTACTTAACACAACCTAGTTACCATGGGTCCCAGACCGCATGTCTTGTTGTGATACATTGTCAGGGTAATCAGGCAGGCCATATAGACCTCCCCCGATATGGGGAGTAACAGGTATGAAACTGCTAAGAACAGTACTACTTAACACAACCTAGTTACCATGGGTCCCAGACCGCATGTCTTGTTGTTAGACTTTGTCAGGGTAATCAGGCAGGCCATATAGACCTCACCCGATAGGGGGAGTAAAAGGGATTAAAGTGCTAAGAATACTACCACTTAACACAACCTAGTTACCATGGATCCCAGACCGCATGTCTTATTATTATATTTTGTCAGGGTAATCAGGCAGGCCATATAGACCTCACCCGATAGGGGGAGTTACAGGGATTAAAGTGCTAAGAACAGTACTACTTAACACAACCTAGTTACCATGGCTCCCAGACCACATGTTTGATTATTATACATTGTCAGGGTAATCATGCAGGCCATATAGACCTTCCCTGATATCGGGACTAACAGGTATTAAAGTGCTAAGAACAGTACTACTTAACACAACCTAGTTACCATGGGTCCCAGACCGCATGTCTTGTTGTTATGCTTTGTCAGGGTAATCAGGCAGGCCATATAGACCTCCCCCGATAGAGGGAGTAAAAGGGATTAAAGTGCTAAGAATAGTACTACTAAACACAAACTAATTATGATGGGTCCCAGACCGCATGTTTTATTATTATACTTTGTCAGGGTAATCATGCAGGCCATATAGACCTCCCCCGATATGGGGAGTAACAGGTATTAAACTGCTAAGAACAGTACTACTTAACACAACCTAGTTACCATGGGTCCCAGACCACATGTTTTGTTGTTATACTTTGTCAGGGTAATCATGCAGGCCATATAGACCTCCCCCGATAGGGGGAGTAAAAGGGATTAAAGTGCTAAGAATAGTACTAATATAAACACAACCTAGTTACCATGGGTCCCAGACCGCATGTCTTGTTGTTATAATTTGTCAGGGTAATCATGCAGGCCATATAGACCTCCCCCGATAGGGGGAGTTACAGGGATTAAAGTGCTAAGAATAGTACTACTTAACACAACCTAGTTACCATGGGTCCCAGACCGCATGTTTTATTATTATACTTTGTCAGGGTAATTATATATCTATCAAATCGATCTATTTATCTTCTATCAATTCTATCTAACTATTAATCTATGTATATCTATCTATCAAATCTATCTATCTCGTGGCCGGACTGATTTGAGACAGCCACTTGTGTTTAGGCCAAATTTGAAGTAGGAGGACAGACCAATCATCTTCTTCCATCTCCCTGTTCCAAAAATACAGGTAGCAAACTGCTAAGAATAATACTACTTAACACACCACGGGTCCCAGACCACATGTCTTATTGTTATACTCTGTCAGGGAAATCGTATATCTATCAAATCTATCTATTTATCTATCAAATCTATCTAACTATCAATCGTATCTATCAAATATAAATTGCATCTATTGATCTATGTAATTCGTATCTATCAAATGTATATTGCATCTTTTGATCCATGTAATTCGTATCTATCAAATGTATATTGCATCAATTGATCTATGTAATTCGTATCTATCATCAAATGTATATTGCATCTATTGATCTATGTAATTTGTATCTATCATATGTATATTGCATCTATTGATTTATGTAATGTATGTTTCTAACTATCAAATCTATCTAACTTGTGGTTGTGCAAATGGACTGTTTGCAGTTGTTTGTGGTGTGTTACACGGGGAGTTTGGTCTGTCACTGTGAAGCAGGCGTAACCCTTACACTACCTGATCGATACTACATCATACATGATGTTTTAAAACACGTTATTCTGAGTGCTGACTCAGACTCGCATCACACCGCCACTTGAAGCTAGGTTACCCTGTACTGGCCAACAACTTTTGCACCCATTTCGTATTATAACTTGGTGTCCCCTTAACCTTTTGGGTCATGATCTTATGGGTCCCCTTGGAGTGAAAGTAGCTGTCACCAGACAGGGTGGGTTAGACGTGAGTCTAGGGTCCACTAACCTGTGTTTTTATAATGACATATTGACAGATGTCCCATCCTCTGTAAGGGCATCTTCAAAACTTGACGTCAGTTTAGTTCAGTGTACCCCATATAAAGCCAGATTAAAACCTAATACTACTCCAGTGTTTATTAAACAAAATCCATTGTCTAGAGAAAAGAAAGAAGTTATAAGACGCATGATAGAGGAATTCCTTAAACAAGGAATCCTCCGTCCACTAGTTTCTCCCTATAATACCCCCATAAATTCGATCCCAAAGAAAGACAATGAATATAGGTTAGTACAAGACCTAAGGGCAATTAATGAAATAGTAATCCCAATTGCCCCAATAGTACCAAATGTTACAACCTTACTCACAGCCATTCCACATGATGCCTGTATATTTACAGTCATTGATTTAGCTAATGCATTCTTTTCAGTCTGATTGGACCCTGAGACACAGCTACTTATCGATTTTTATTATGATGGGCGTCAGCTTACCTAGACACGCCTCCCTCAAGGCTATGTGGCCTCACCTGCGGTCTACTCGCTGGTGCTCCAACGTAACTTGCGGTTATGGACACCAAACCAAGGTTCCGTCCTCCTTCAGTACGTCGATGACCTACTGTTGTGTAGTCCTAACCAGGAGGCAAATACAGTAGATACAATAAGTCTGTTAAAACACCTTGCTGCTGAAGGTCATAAAATAGCGAAACATAAGCTACAAGTAGGAGTGACAAAAGTGGATTACCTTGGTTTTGTGCTTTCCAAAGTCCACCGGTCCATTAGTCCCAAACAAATCCAAGCGATTCAACAGATCCCAAAGCCAGTTACTAGAAAGGACATGCTCACCTTTCTAGGTATGATTAATTATTGCAGACAATGGATTCCTGAGTGCTCCCATCATGATTACATTCTAAGGCAAGCCACAAAAGGGATAAGCCCTGAACATATACAATGGACCACAGACATGACTAAATTCTACATAGCTCTGAAGACTAGCATTATTAGTGCCCCTGCTTTAGGACTACCTGATTATTGTAAACCATTTCACTTGTATGCGAGAGACAATTGTAAAACCACGGCTGCTGTCTGTGCCCCAGAGCATGGTGGAGGTAAAATGCGTCCCGTAGCTTTCTTTTCCAAAGTAGTTCCAATACCGGTACAAGGGATGCCGGCATGTCTCCGAGCATTGGCGGCTTGCGCCATGGCTGTAGAGATGGTTGAAACAACCACATTAGGCCATCCAATAGTACTACACACTAGTCACCAAGTTTTACATCTTGTAAAAAATGTCACTACCCAACACATGACTTCTCAAAGACTTTCTGGTTATGAATGTATATTACTGAATAATACAAATCTGACTATTAAATATAGTAGTGTATCCTCAGGGCCAACTCAAATACTTAGTGCCTTACTTACAGGATCACCAGACTTTCCAACAGACCATGACTGTATAGAGGTAATACACCACATTACCACACCAAGACCTGACTTGATGGATAAACCTTTTGACCATGCTGATAATGTGTTTGTTAATGGTTCTTGTTCCTGACCTAGTGACGGTATTTATAAGACAGGCTATGCCGTTGTGCAACTACCAGACATTGTTCTAGATGCAGGCCCCATTCCTTATCCTTCTGCACAAGCTGCAGAATTAATAGCACTCACAAAAGCATGTAAATTGTTTGAAAATAAATCTGTTAACATTTACACTGACTCTCGCTATGCTTTTGGGGTTGTGCACAATTTTGGTATGATATGTAAACAACGTGGTCTTATTTCAGCAAATGGCAAGACCATCTCTCATACAGACCTGATTAATGACCTTTTAGAGGCTATACAACTCCCAAAGGACATAGCGATCATACATTGCCGTGCACATACATACAAGTCTGACCCTATTTCCTTGGGTAATGCGTTTGCAGATAAAATTGCTAAAGAGGCTGCTTATGTTTCTCATACACCTGGATTCACCATCCGTATGTATGCTGTTTTAGCCCCACCTTCATGTCCTACAGACCATATGCTTCTTGAACTCCAGGGACATGACACTCCTAGTGACATATCTTTCTGGACTACTAATGGGTTAACTTTAGATGAGAATGGTTTGTTTTCTAAAGAGGGGAAGGTGGGCATACCGGAAAGCAGTGCACCACTCTTTATAGCACAAGCCCATGGTGTTGGACACCTAGGTATAAAACCAACAACTAACTTGTTGAAGCAATCTTTCTACATTAGAGGTATAGGTGATCATTGCAAGGCATATATTAATAGATGTGTATATTGCTTACAGACCAATGCAACCATCCCCAATAAAGCCCAGCATGACCACTTATCCCCACCTACAGCCCAATTCACCCATCTACAAATTGATTTTACACATATTCCAAAAATTGGCACTAAACAATTATATCTGCTTGTAATAGTTGACCAATTTTCTAAGTGGCCAGAAGCTTTTGTTACCCAGAGGGAAGATGCAAAAACAGTCGCTAAAATTTTAGCCACTGAAATAATTCCCAGATTTGGTTGTCCGCTTCAGATTAATTCTGATAACGGTCCAGCGTTCATTAGTAAAATCACACATGAGTTAGTAAAATGGTTACAGATTAATTGAAACTTTCACATTCCCTACCATCCTCAAAGCTCAGGGATTGTAGAAAGAATGAATTGCAATATCAAGGAAAAACTTTTAATGGCAACAGCAGGTACATGGGTTAAATGGCAAAACTATTTACCTGCGATTTTAGCAGAAATCAGAATGACCCCAAATCGGACAACCAGGTTGTCTCCATTTGAGGTCCTAATGGGTAGACTATTCCCGACTCCATGGGTAAAAGGCCCACTTATCATTAAAAATGGTGATTTATATTGTATTAAGGAACAATATGTAAAACAATTGATTGATAAATTGAATGGCATCTATGGTGATGTGTCTTCCCATTTACCTCTTCCCTCACAGGAACCAACCCATCCTTTCAAGCCTGGAGATCTGGTCTGCATTCGCCAGCTGAATAAAGCAAAGAAAGGAGGTTTCCCGTTCAGCCAGTCACTGTGATCGCTGTAACCAGGACTGCCGTACTGACTGACGACAAGGACATCTGGATACACGCTTCACGAGTGAAACTCTGTCCAAAGAGAGGAGAAGCGGTTGACAAGCTATTGGTCACCCCTCACAAAGGAGAAGTGGGTGATAAGGTACAGATCACTCCTCACAAAGACCAGGATGACAATCTCAATCATGGATCCAAGACATTCCTGCAAGATCTTCCTTTTCCTAATGGGGATATTGATCTTTGTGTATATCCCAATAGTATTAATAACGTCATGTTATTACTCACCTGAAGATGCTGAACACTTTACACATATTTGTGAACTATTTAAAATAAATAATAACTCTAATCTTTTAGAAAGACCAAAAAGGTCTGCACCATTACATAGGACACCCCGTGTAACTGTAAAATGTTATAATTTGTTTGCTTGGTATGGTGATGCTAAACATAATTATAGCATAAACCTAGAAGGTAGGGATCCAAAATGGTGTAATATCGAAGAAAAATGTGAAGTATTTATTTTGGAATCTGCATAAAAAAAACTATGTTACAATAACATTTCAAATATATTAACATTAACCCCACACAATGATATACAACAATGTAGCATGCAAGTTACGACTTATATCAACTATACAAGCTACCTCTTGTCAGATCTTTCCCCCCCCATTTTATGGGAATGCCAAATAAATTTAGTTTCAGAATGAATTCACCTTCAAGTACACATGAACAAGATACAAAAATATTCAATAACATACAATATTTTCTATCTTTTCTATATCATAACAATATAACAATGCCTAATAAGACAACAATACAGGATGGTGGAAATCAAACTACAGTGATTACATGGCCTCAGAATACATACCTTGTATTTATGAGTACACGGTTTAGAAAGGGTAGTTCCTCAGAAAGTGTGCATGGTGGTTTTATACACTTTTGTAATCCACACACAACACCCAGTATTACACAGTTACACACAATACCCCTTCCCCACACTTGTGTAAATACTACAATATTCTCCCATATGGTACACATTTCCCTGAATATTTCTACCCCAGATGTCTCCTTATGTCGCCCGTCACGCAGACGACGTGAGTGGTATAATACTTTGTTAGGAGGAACTGGTGTAACTTTAGGTGTTCTTAATGGTATTGATAGTGAAATTATACGTAACAAAATATCAACTGCTGGTGCAGATATATATATATATATATTTTTTATATTTTATTTTTTATTAAAGGGAGTTCAGGTTAACAACATATTAACAGTTACATACATATAATTCAGAATTAAATATAGTGATACGAAATGTCTTTACAACAGGTATTAAGTTGTAAATCAATGGAATCCATGATAGTACAATTAGTTACAGCCTATGCTTATCCCACTCAGACATCAGATCTTTTCTCACTTGTTTAATACCCAAACTCTCTTATTTTAGCTTTTTCCAAACTAGACTAACCCTTAAAACTAAACAAAATTATAAACCTCTTACTTTAAGGTTGAAAAAAGTGAAGAAAACAAAATATATGCTTACAAGCAATGTGTGAAATTACTGAGGCACGCTTGGTTATATCTTAACAATAGCTAAGATAGTGGGCCTATACATATCTTTCGATTTTTAGAGACATTACTAACATCATTTCTGTATCAAAATCCTAAAAAAAAAAAAAAAATGGAAAAGAAAAAAAGGGGGAAATAAAGATGTCCCCAGCACTCCTCCATCTCCTCCCACTCCTTCCCCTTATTAATACCATGCTACTGGAAATATGTCGCGTAATATTAAGCCTTCGAAGTATGTAGATTTGTGAAATGATTTAGTGAGTATATATTGTGTGGAGAGAGGATAAGACTTTATAATTTTTAGCCATTTGTTAAAGAAGCTTTGTATTTGTTTATCACATGTACTGCATATATTGTATTGCTCAAACATAATCTGTGTTTTAACCGCATTTAAAAATATACTAAAAAGAGGGGGTTTATTGTTTTTCCAGTTTTTCAGAATTAAGTTCCGAACTATAAGAATAATAGTGTTAGCTAAATTATGGGATACTACATCCGGTACTAAAAACACTATGATCCTTGGGTCAAGCACTAGATTCTCCTTTGTATTTTTATTTAGCCAATGATTTACCTTACGCCATAATTGATTTATTTTCGGGCAAAACCAAAAACAGTGGAGTAAGTCCGCTACAGGAAAATGACATTTATGACACTGGCCTTGCGTTTCTGGAGACCAACATATAAGCCTTTTAGGTGAGATATACGCATTATTAAGAAGTTTTAAGTGAGATTCTTTCCAGGAGGAGGGAAGGAGAGCATTGTTCACACCCACTTAATACTTTTGCTAATTGTTTCAACATCCATCCCATCAAAATATTTGATCCAATATACTAAACATAGATCCAGAATTAACTGGCCCTGTTTTGCAAGCAAAATTTTATAAAGTAGCGAGATTGAATGATTCCCCTGACTGTATAGGTTAATATAATCGCCAACTCTATCATATTTCCCGTGCCAGGGCCCCGA
Source organism: Bombina bombina (assembly GCF_027579735.1). Classification (NCBI taxonomy): domain Eukaryota; kingdom Metazoa; phylum Chordata; class Amphibia; order Anura; family Bombinatoridae; genus Bombina; species Bombina bombina. The sequence continues at coordinate 1,239,665,563 of NC_069502.1, forward strand.
CTGTAACTTTTCCTGTATAAAATGGCGTATCTGGAGATAGGCATAGAAGGATTTGTTCGAGAGATTATACTGCGTGGCTATACTCTCGAAGGTGCGCACCCCAAGGCCATCATCTAGTAGCCGTGTTATCAAGGTTAGGCCCTTGCTGGCCCACCCACTGAATATTGCATTTTGAAGCCCCGGCTGGAACTCCGGATTACCTCTAATTGGGAGAAAGGTGGATAAATGAAAATTAATCTTAAATCGATGACAGAATTGCTGCCAGGCTTTAACAACGTTATATATACTAGTCAATATTTTAATTTTTCCAGGAAGTCGCTTATGAGGGCAGTGTAAAGCCGCTATAATGGAGAAGGGATTTATGAGATTTTCCTCAGATTTACTGTTTGTCAGATAGTCAGAAGAAAGTAACCAATCTACTCCAAACCGTGCAAGAATAGCTATATTGTATGACTTAATATCCGAAAACGCAAGACCTCCAAACTCCTTAGCTTGGCAAAGCTTTCTAATAGAGAGCATATGTCTACCTTTATTCCAGATTAGATTCGCACAGGCTCGATTAAATAACTTGATGTCCTTATCCGGAATAAATAACGGCAAATTATTCATAATATATAGTAACTGGGGAAAGAGTATAGATTTAATGAGCATAATCTTAGCAGTTGCTGAGAGTGGGAAGAGACTCTAACGATGAAATTTAGAAGTAATATTAGAAAAAAATACAGTATAGTTGAGGTAATACCATAGCTTAGGGTCTTTATGCAATTTTATCCCTAAGTATCTAAAACTTTCTACTTCTCTGAAGTTATGCTGTGTAAAGCTCTCCTTGTGAATCCATAGTATCTCTGATTTAAGAGCATTCACTTTATAACCGGAGATTAAACTAAACTGTTCTAGAATTGTAAGTGCTTTAGGTATGCTTCTTTTAGTGTCTTTAAGATACAGTAACAGGTCATCGGCATATAGTGAAAGAACACAAGATTGCAATCCAAACTTTATTCCCGACAGTTCCTGTCTAAGATAAATTGCCATGGGTTCTATGGCAATATTGAACAGGAGGGGAGAGAGAGGACATCCCTGTCGTGTCCCTTTTTCTAATTTGAAGTACGAAGTTTGACTACCGTTGATCAAAATGGACGAAATAGGGAAATTATATATCGATTTGACAAAGTGTATTATATTCCCAAAAAAGCCAAAGTTAGACAAAGAATTATAAAGATGTTGCCATATAATAGAGTTGAAAGCCTTCTCAGCGTCAATCAGCACCAGAGCAAAGTCCTGCTTACAAGTTACTTTATCCCTATGTAATTTGTTCCAGAAGTATTCAAGAATCATATATGTTCTACAAATGTTTTTTGTAGGGGATCTACCTATCATAAAACCTGATTGATCTGTATGGATAATTCCCTGTAAAACGTTTTTAAGTCTATTAGCAATGATATTAGTAAGTAGTTTATAGTCTACGTTTAGTAGAGAAATCGGTCTATATGAGCGCGGGTCTGTTGGCTCTTTATTCTTTTTAAGTAACAAAGTGATGACTGACGCTGAGAAGAATCTAGACATGGCTTTTTTTTTAATAAAATACTAATTAAACAACATGGTAAGGATAGGGGCTATCTCGAGTTTAAGCAATCTGTAGAACTCGACAGGTAGCTGGTCTGGACCTGGGGCCTTACCAAGTTTGGATTCTTCTATGGCTTTAATAACTTCAGTTATTGTTATAGGGAGGTTTAGTATTTCAATCTCCTCAGAGGAAATTACTGGACATTTGATATTATTCCAGAACCTCACGTTATCCTCTGCATCTATAGTTTTCCCTGCATAAATCTTTTGATAAAAGTTAAAAAATACACTCTTAATATCTTCTGGTGAAGTATAGGTCTTATCTCCAACTACAATCTGCTCGATCACATTATTCTTCTTTCTAACTTTGTCAAGTCTGGCAAGATATTTAGCAGATTTACCATAATGACCAGTAAAAAGGGCATTCATACGCATTTCTTCATTGGACAATTTGGATTTTAAAAAAAGGTCCCTATCTTGTCTAGCTAAATTATATTTATCCCATAGTTTTTTTAGCGGAGTATTTACATATTTTCTATAAGTGTTTGTGACTGTGTTTGCTAGTTGCAATTCGCGTGCTTTATACTTCTTTTTGGCTATAATCATATAGACTTTAATCTGCCCTCTAAAAAATGCCTTTGCGGCTTCCCAGAAAATTTCTGGTTTGTCTAAATAAAGACAGTTATCGGAACTATATTCTTGCCATTTATGTCGTAGCCAGTACTGAAATGGCATAATATTTATTAGTTGCTTCGGAAAATAAAAAATATTTGTTACTCCTACCAAGGGGGGGGCGAAATTCAATTTCCAGGGAAATTATAGCGTGGTCTGTAACCACAATCTCATTTATCTGGGCCTTAGTTCTAACTTTAAGGAGGGGACTGGAGATTAAAAAAAAATCTATCCGAGAAAAGGATCTATGAGATTTAGACTCACACGTATATGTTTTGGTATCGGGGTGTTGGATGCGCCAAATATCATGGAGTTTAAGATTTTTAGAAATCTGACGAAATATACGATTTTTTTGGGGCGAAGGGGTAGACTGTTTAGGTGAGAATCTATCTAAAGCAGGCATAGCCGTTAGGTTAAAATCGCCTGCCACTATGATCTTCTGGTCTAAATCCGAAGATAATTTAATAATAACTTTGTCCCAGAAAACCTGATCTACATTATTGGGCCCATAGATATTGGCGAGTACATATGAAACCCCAGCAATCTCTATATGTAAAATTATCCACCTGTCCTGCGGATCGATTTTAATGTTCTGGATGTTGTATTGTAAATTTTTATTGATAAGGAAAGCAACCCCCCTCCTCCTCCTGTGGCAATCTGAGGCAATAACCTCTCCTATCCATTTACACCTAAATTTCTCCATCTCTGCTTTCTTTAAATGCGTCTCCTGCAACCAGACAACATCTGGTTTGTGTCTAGCAAGTTGCCTAATAATTATTTTCCTTTTGCTAGGAGTTGTTACTCCGCCAATGTTCCAGGAAAGGTATTTAAGTTTGTCTACCATTATACTAAAATATCATGTGTAAAAATACCAAGGCATATCTTATCAACATTGGAGCACTGGAGGAGATAGGGGGTAAAGGAGGAGAGGGAGAAGAGAAAAAAAAAAAAGTGTTAAAACAAAGAATAACAATAATACTAAAAACACAAAAAACACACAGCAGCCCGCAGGCCCTCTGAACTGTGGACCAACTAATGATGTGAGCTTTACACAAAAAATTCAGTACTTTTAGCCTCAACAGGTTAATAAAAACTTTGAAAAAAAAGGAAAAAGAGGTCATGCTACTCATGTATGTTTGTAATTTGAAAATTCAATGCCTGGGATACTATCAAACTACTTTTTTATTTTTACAAAATTCCCTAGCTTCTATCGTGTTACTCAGGATACATTTACCATCTTGTTCCTCAACTACGATTTTTGCCAGATAAACTAGTCTGGCCTTAAGGCCAGCGTTAATCAATTTGGTGCAATATGGGGCTAGCTCTTTTCTTTTAGAAGCCGTCTCACTAGAGTAGTCTTGAAATATTAATACTTTACTTTGACCAATATATAAATTATCCATCTTTCTATAGAGTTTTAAGATGTTCATCTTATCCTGGTAATTAAGATATTTGACCATCACCGGTCTATTGTAATTCTTATCTCTGGTGGAGTCCCTAATTGGGCCCAATCTGTGTGCCCTTTCTACTGGCATTGGTAGATCTTTTTGTGCAATTCCAACAGCCAGAGGGAGCATAGTACTAGCGAAGTAAATTAAATCTAAATAATCCCCGTTGTCGGGGAGACCAATTATTTTAAGATTATTTCGCCGCGAGCGATCTTCTAATTCATATATTTTTGCTTGCAGCATTTACAACGTTTTAGTATTCTCCTCTATATCTTGTTCTTGCTTATATATTATATCCTCACTTGCCGATACCCTATTTTCTACCTCTACGAGTCGATTGGAGAATTGCCTAAATTCTGACATTATATTTGTCATTTGAGTCTTTAACAACTCAAATTGCGGCAAAAACAGGTCTGACATCTGGGTAACTAGCGGTTGGGTGTCTAATTTATGCAATATTGACTCACTAGCAATATCTGTATGTACGTCAGAAGTGCGTAATTTCTTGTCTTTCTGTTTGGGGGGCATGCCTGGAGAGTTTGTTTTAATGTTAGAAATGTATTTGTCCATGTGCTTTTAATACAAGTGTATGTGAAGGAGGGAAGAAGAAAAAAAAAAAAAAAAGTGACAGAAGGGAACCTAGTTACAAAAAAAAAAAAAAAAAAAAGGGGTGAACCCCTTTAGGTTCCAATAATACAGTGACAAGTGTAGTTAGTGCAGTGAAGGCAATTTATCTCCGCCCTTTCTTGTAAATTACAAATGTGAGAGTGACCTTAATAATATAAAAAGGAAAAAGTGAAACATGAATTTTCCTGACCAAACATGTCACCAAAACAGTATAACTCAATTATGCTAGTGTGCAGAATTTAAAGAACCCAGCATAGGACCAGAACCCTCAGTCAGCTCCTTTGCTTTTAGCTGTTATTGTCTAACAGCATACTCTCAAAGATATAATATAATGTGCTACTGAGGGCTAATCAAACAACACCCACTTAGATCTAAAGCCAGGGGGGGGGGTATCTGGAATACTTACTGATTAATTACAGCCGAGTATTGTTAAAGGGCTAATAGTGATATTATAATGTGTGGATCAGTATACAAAATTTACATAAACAGACTGTTAGCAACTTTCTGCAACCAAGTTACATATCGTCTCTAGGACCATATCAATCTTTGCTGTATCAACACTTTAAAGGAATATATCCCCAAATTGTTAATCATGCATTTACAGTGATTAGTATTTACATTTCTGAGAATTGTTTTAAAGGAACATGATCTTAAAAAGTCCAACACTTATAATCTCAGGAGATGTTACAACAAAGTAGTCCTTTATATTTGTAAGGGCCGAATAGGCGCCACCTTTTTTCCCTTTTCCCTTCCTTTGCCTTTTTTCTCCTCTCCCTTTCTCTTTCTCTTTTCTTTTGCTTTAACCTCTAAACTGTAAACCAAGAAAGAGGAGAGACTTGTTGAAATATTTTAAACACAAATAACCCTTTAGGGGCTCCAAAGGTAGAATATCTCTTGTTACCAGTCTCTAGCCAAATATAGACAAGAAAGATGAAAGTGTATGGCCACCGGCTTAATTTCCAGTAGCCCAAATAATACTGTAGGCCTGGGCTAAGTAGAGAGTCAATATGCCGCAGCAGGAGATTAATTTTAAAGATGTTCCTCTCTAAAAAAAATTATTTTCTTAGCGTCTCCTTTCCCCTTCCCTTACTTTGATTTATAACAGAGAGTTTTTTGGTTAGGGGTTTGTACAGCAAAGCGTCTCTAGATATATATATTAAGGGCTTTTATTTTCCCTTTTCTTCCTTTCTTTATTTCCCCTTATTTCTCCCTCTCAGCAACAGTCTCAGTTATAGGGACCTGGGTTTCTACTTACAATCTGTCAGTCAGGTAACACCAGGAGAGATAGAGAAGTCAGATGAATCACCACTGCAGAAACTTTTTCCAGGTGTCTCCTCTGTGGTTTCCCAGGAATCTTTACCGGGTGGTTGCTGGGACTTCTTCCAGTTGCTCAGTCTCCTGCTACCAGGGGAATCATGGAGGCTGCTTCTTCTACTTGATCCGAAAACAGGGCCACTTAGCTTGTCAGCTCCCCGCCATGCAACTCTGTGTCAAAGGCAGCTTTGCAGACAACGTCTTGATCCATTGCCAGCAGCGGACCTCCCAGCAAGTGGCCAAAAATGAAAGCAGCAGTACTGCGTGTCTGGCTCCAGCGACTGAGCCACTCAGCTTATTCCGGCAATCCGTGCTATGCACCTGTACTCCGGGTGCAAAAATCCCTAGGCAGGCAAGCAGCCTGCAACAACGGGCTGGAAAGCAGGGTTTCAGGTCGTCTCGAGCTCTCAACGCCAGCACACAGCTCTCCTCGTGCGGCGTTAGCTCCTCCCACCGGAACCGGAATCTTCCACACTCACAGTGTAACTATCTTAGTGTAGTTCCGCTGGTGCAGATATTGGATCAGCATTACATTTGACAGGTCAATGGGCTCCTACTATATATGAACCTCAATGAAAGGGTTTACAACTTGAATCTAGTATGTATAAATATTTGAATAACATCACAATGGCCATAGAGAATTTAGTCTCTGATATTAGTAGTTGGAGCCTTTGTGGTTTACGTTATGTATATATGAGTCAACAACGTTTAGATTTAGAAAACATTCTTATGTTCCCTAAGAGTGATAAACTACGCACCTTGTTAGAATTAGATAACCCCAAGCATAATGTATGGTTGAATATTGACACTTCTAGTGTAAAGTGCGTTGAATGGGAACATAATGGTGATGTTTCAAAACACTATTGTCTAGTATCAATTACTGCTTACACACCTGATGTTGTTAAATTAACTTGTAAATTTTTTGCTTTACCTCATCCAGTTTTTAATCTCTTACATTCTAATTGGACGTGGTGGAAACCTACATTTATTGGTAAATATATAATTCCTGCTTAAAACACCACCACATCCCTTGAGCATTGTGATAGAACTGATCATGGTTTAGCTTGTAGACATGCCTCCCCAATCTTTGAACCCTGTTTATTAGCATCTGAGATTAATTCTTGTACGTGGCAGATATATCCTGAAAGTTTTTCTGTCATGCTAGAGACAGCCCCTCAAACTGTGTGTATGTCTACAAGTGTGCCAGTTGACATTCCTATTATTGACAGTCAGCTACCATTTTCTGGCTGTGTGTTTAATGTTAGCTTTTTGAATTGGGATGATAATAGTTACTTTCTGCACCCTGTACTTACTTTTCACGAACATACTTTCTTTGCACCCCATGCCCTACCTATTTCTTCTTATCAGTTACCTGTGTCTACTATCCTTCAATTAATGGAAGGTCAAAAAGAAATGTTCACTCAACTACAAGGACATGCTAAAGCTATCTCTCATGGGGAAATACAAACCCATTTTTTTAAAAACAAATTATTAACTGTTTCATCAAAAATACAAGATTTAAGCCATCATTGGTATGATTTTTTGACAGGATGGTCCCCCACTGGGACAAAAATGGTTAAATTTGCTTTTTATCCTCTGCTCATTATTGTATTTTGTTTACTATTATTAACAATGTTTAACTTTTACATGTCTTGTACTTTACGAAAGAAAATATCAGGTATGATACAAGATGCAGAAAAAGTTCAACTGCAAAATTTAATTAGAGGTAGACCCAGATAGGTTATATTGTTGGAACATTACAGGTTATGTGATCACGATGTGATCAAAGAGGGGAATGATGGGTATATATATATATATATATATATAAAATATATATATATATATATATATATATATATATATATATATATATATATATATATATATATATATATATATATATATACAGAGAGAAGTGCACTCACAGGAACGAACAACTGGCTCAATAACATTGTTAGCCTGTTCTATGGCGATTTACCACCTGGGTGCAACTTTTTAGCCCAGTAATGCTTTTCACAGAGTAGAACTTTCCTGTAGTATATCAGTCTGATCCCGCCTATTACGGTCGGTCCAGTGCCGAAATACCAGGCAATTCCTCTCTGAACAAGGAACACAGCAACCCCAGACGATCGTTTCGGCCTTCATTGGGCCTCGTCAGTGAGGTGTAGCTATATTCCTCTAAGCACACTGAGCAGGGAGTCCACGTCTGGTTGCCCCTTTATATATATTATGTTATATGGGTAATTTGAAACTCACATATTAAGCATATTGAGGGTAGCCTTGAAACTTGCATGAAGTCCAGCAAGAAACATTCCATGATGATATTTTCCTTTTGTATAAGTTGTAAAATATGGTTCTAATATAAGATCCTCTCAGCAAAATGCTTATATGGGCATATTCTGTTATGTGCTATAACAACATTCTTATTTCCTGTGGGCCCCTTATGCAGATGTGAAGTTAACTACGTTTTTTTATATATTTCCTGTGACCTCATGTATGATGTATACTTCCCTATAAAGTCTTTGTGTGTTTTTCAATAAATGGGAATCTTGTGAAAAGACTCAGTTGCATGTGTGTGTGATTTCAGTGGTCACCCCAGGGCCCTGAAGAAAATGTGTGCTGCACCCTTATCAGCCAGAGCAGAGCTAAGAAACAAAAGAAGTAACCCTACAGTCCCCTTTCAGGGGACGTGTATATGGCATGGATTTTAGGAAAAGGGAGATGGAAAAAGATGCTTGGTCGGTCCTCCAACTTCAAATTTGGGGCACTGCGCGTGCAATCTACTGTGCCACCAGATATGAGTGGTGTGTTAAGTAGTACTATTCTTATCAGTTTAATCCCTGTGAAGTCCCCTATCAGGGGACGTGTATATGGCATGGATTTTAGGAACCGAGAGATGGAAAAAGATGCTTGGTCGGTCCGGCCACAAGATTAATTCTTGTACGTGACAGATATATCCAGAGTTTTTCTGTCATGCTAGAGACAGCCCCTCAAACTGTGTGTATGTCTACAAGTGTGCCAGTTGACATTCCTAATATTGACAGTCAGCTACCATTTTCTGGCTGTGTGTTTAATGTTAGCTTTTTGACTTGGGATGATAATAGTTACTTTCTGCACCCTGTACTTACTTTTCACGAACATACTTTCTTTGCACCCCATGCCCTACCTATTTCTTCTTATCAGTTACCTGTGTCTACTATCCTTCAATTAATGGAAGGTCAAAAAGAAATGTTCACTCACCTACAAGGACATGCTAAAGCTATCTCTCATGGGGAAATACAAACCCATTTTGTTAAAAACAAATTATTAACTGTTTCATCAAAAATACAACAAGATTTAAGCCATCATTGGTATGATTTTTTGACAGGATGGTCCCCCACTGGGACAAAAATGGCTAAATTTGCTTTTTATCTTCTGCTCATTATTGTATTTTGTTTACTATTATTAACATTGTTTAACTGTTACATGTCTTGTACTTTATGAAAGAAAATATCAGGTATGATACAAGATGCAGAAAAAGTTCAACTGCAAAATTTAATTAGAGGTAGACCCAGATAGTTTATATTGTTGGAATATTACAGGTTATGTGATCACGATGTGATCAAAGAGGGGAATGATGGGAATATATATATATATATATATATATATATATATATATATATACAGAGAGAAGTGCACTCACAGGAACGAACAACTGGCTCAATAACATTGTTAGCCTGTTCTATGGCTATTTACCACCTGGGTGCAACTTTTTAGCCCAGTAATGCTTTTCACAGAGTAGAACTTTCCTGTAGTATGTGTGTATATATATATATATATATATATATATATATATGTATATATATATATATATATATATATATATATATATATATATATATATATATATATATATATATATATATATATATATATATATATATATAAGATATATTATGTTATATGGGTAATTTGAAACTCACATATTAAGTATATTGAGGGTAGCCTTGAAACTTGCATGAAGTCCAGCAAGAAACATTCCATGATGATATTTTCCTTTTTGTATAAGTTGTAACATATGGTTCTAATATAAGATCCTCTCTACAAATGGATATGGGCATATTCTGTTATGTGCTATAACAACATTCTTATTTCCTGTGGGCCCCTTATGCAGATGTGAAGTTAACTACGTTTTTTATATATATTTCCTGTGACCTCATGTATGACATATACTTCCCTATAAAGTCTTTGTGTGTTTTTCAATAAATGGGAATCTTGTGAAAACACTCAGTTGCATGTGTGTGTGATTTCAGTGGTCACCCCAGGGCCCTGAAGAAAACGTGTGCTGCACCCTTATCAGCCAGAGCAGAGCTAAGAAACAAAAGAAGTAACCCTACAGTCCCCTATCAGGGGACATGTATATGGCATGGATTTTAGTAAAAGGGAGATGGAAAAAGATGCTTGGTCGGTCCAGCCATGAGATAGATAGATTTGATAGATAGATACATAGATTAGATAGATCATCAATAGATACATTTGATAGATTCGATAGATAGATAGATTTGATAGATAAATAGATAGATTTGATAGATAGATAATTTCCCAGACAGAGAATTACAAGACGTGCGATCTGGGACCCATGGTAAGGATCCCAGTGGCAGTTGCGGCGCCCGAGGCTCTGATTAGAACAGAACACTCTGGAACGTATCTGCCCTCGGCCGAAATTGGAACATTCTTTAGCTTTCTATCTGTCGGCCAAATGTCCGTCTGCCAAATGTCCGTCTGCCAAATGTCCGTCTGCCAAATGTCCTTCTGCATTTTGTCATAGCACTGCGTGCAATCTACTGTGCCAACAGATATGAGTGGTCTGTCAAGTAGTAGTATTATTATCAGTTTAATACCTGTTATGTCCCCTATCAGGGGACGTGTATATGGCATGGATTTTATGACCCGGGAGATGGAAAAAGATGCTTGGTCGGTCCGGCCACGAGATAGATAGATTTGATAGATAGATAGATAGATAGATAGATAGATACATAGATTAGATAGATAGATCAATAGATGCAATAGATACATTTGATAGATACGATAGATAGATTTGATAGATAAATAGATAGATTTGATAGATAGATAATTTCCCAGACAGAGAATTACAAGACGTGCGGTCTGGGACCCATGGTAAGGTTACTTCCTTTTGCACAATCGAGTACAGGTTGGGGTGGATTGCCTTTTGTGCAAACAAATTTTGGCTGGGTACCTTCCACTGCGGTGTCCCCTATCAGGGGACGTGTATATGGCATGGATTTTAGGAACCGGGAGATGGAAAAAGATGCTTGGTCGGTCCTCCTACTTCAAATTTGGGGCACTGCGCGTGCAATCTACTGTGCCACCAGATATGAGTGGTGTGTTAAGTATTACTATTCTTATCAGTTTAATACCTGTTACGTCCCCTATCAGGGGACGTGTATATGGCATGGATTTTATGATCCGGGAGATGGAAAAAGATGCTTGGTCGGTCCGGCCACGAGATAGATAGATTTGATAGATAGATAGATAGATAGATAGATAGATAGATACATAGATTAGATAGATAGATCAATAGATGCAATAGATACATTTGATAGATACGATAGATAGATTTGATAGATAAATAGATAGATTTGGGGGGCGGAGCTAGCGCGCAGAGAGAATGGCCGCTTGAGACCGGAGCTCCGCTAACAACTGGCCTTAATGTAACGCAGAAAGCCAGCATAACATATATTATGCCAAAGGCATCGACTGGGGAACAACATTAGGTGACCAGGGACTAAGCAGAAGCACACTGATCAAGAGCGGATGATAACAACTCCGGTGAGAGACCCGACGAGAGCGCAATAATTAAGTGCGCCATTACTTAACCCCGGAACTGCAGACATTCTACATATAAGGGAAATAGCTGTGGATGTTATATACACAACGCCAATAAGGCCATCAGTGGATTATTATTATATTATTATTAACCCACATATAATCCACATATAATAAAAGCAGATACCGGGTGGAGGAGTTATTAAAGAGTGCACCATAGACTGTAATTTGCACGCAGCACTAAATTTTGCATATCAAGGCCGCAGACCCTGGTGCACTGCCAGAACAACAGCTTGGGAGACATTTAGTATAACAAGCATTAACACTCAATGCTACAGTGGAATGGACTGCACAGATATTCAATCCGCTGAAAGGGCCTTATAGAAATTACCATGACAGTGGCTTAGGTGCCCAGGATGATAAAAGTTTCCCTTGTCGCCAAAATACTTTAAAGAGTCAAACTAAGATGAGTTAAGAACTGACAAAATGTTATAAACACCAAACTCTTATATACTTCAGGCTGCATTTTTACTACATACTTCTGAACTGTAATTCACAAGATATAAATCTTCAGAACTATATGATTGGTAATACATATCAAAGAGCACACGTGTATATGCCTTTTAAAAAGTGCATTCCAAACCTGGCAACCCCCTCTCTGCTACTATTTACTACTCTGGCTATTGCAAGATCCCGCTAATTAATCACAGGCAGAGCACTAACACCATGGCTGCTAGAAAATCTGGGAAGCCGGACAAATCTAACAAAATGAATGCCTATTTTAAAACTCTTGACACGGAAAACACTGAAACTACCCCATCATCACAATCTGTACATTCAAAAAATCGGGACCAAGCAGAAGACGATACAGTTGCTATAACCAAAGCTGACCTCAAACTTCTGCCCTCTAAAGAGGACTTTTCGCAATTAATACTCCAGGTGAGCCAGCTTATTAAAGAGGGCCTGGCAGAAGTAAAATCTGATATATCACAGTTAGGGCACAGAGTCGAACAGTTGGAAGAAACAACAGACACCCTAGCTACTGACTCAGAAAATATGGCTGAACAGCTAAAAGCCCAGGGAGCCACTATCAATTTTCTGCAGGATCATATTGAGGATCTTGATAACCGGGGGCGCCGTCAGAACCTAAGAATCCGGGGAATACCGGAGTCGGTTACGCAAACCCAACTGGGGCCCTTTTTACAAAGATTTTTTCAACACCTCCTTAATACACAGGCGGATCAAGAGTTACAACTAGACAGAGCACATAGGGCCCTTCGTCAACTTCCAAAAGACGGCGCTCCCCCAAGGGACGTAATTCTCAGATTTCACCAATTTGAAGATAAAGAAAAAGTATTAGTTGCAGCCAGAAAGATGAAACAATCACAATTTGAGGAAAGCAGCCTGCAAGTTTACCCTGACCTATGCCCACAAACGCTTATAAAACGCAGAGAAGCCAGATATCTCACCCTGCACCTGCAGGACTTAGGTATCAAATATAGATGGGGGTTCCCCTTCTGCCTACGTGTAGAAAAAGAAAACCAAATTGCCATTTACCGGGGCCCTGATGATATCGCAGACTTCTGCTCTAAACTCGGCATAGCCCAACCATCCCTGCCCTCTCTAACAAGAGAGGAGAAAGACAATCCCTATAACCCTCTTGGTACCAGAGAGCAAAGACAACCATGGGTCAAAGTAAACAGAAAACGCCAAAGAGGAGCAGGAGATAAGGCATCCGAGCATACTTCCAGCAGTCTCACCACCTGAGCTCCCAGTAAGCTCATCTCTTGAACTATAATCGATTGTTTGATGGACAAAGTCATTGCTAATGAACAGTGATCCTAACTCTGAAGGAAATCTCAGTATCAGAGAAACCTATTGTTTATCCTTAGGTTATAATAGTTCCTTATTGATATAGAAAGCCTTAATACTTATGTTGGTTCAGCTGTGTTTACGGTTTAATTATTGCTACTATGTAAGTTGTGAGTCATGTCTAGCACATGATCCCTCTGCTACAAGTTGTAGCTCACAGATCCCTAGCTGCTGTATTCAGCGGACTACTGCTGGCGACCCGCTCGAACGTTCTTTTGGAGCGGAGCGCCATTAGTATGGATCAAAAAGTTAATATGTTTTGTTATTGTCAATTTGTTCTTATTTGTTTTTGTTTTTTATTGTTCAGGTCAGTGCGAAATTTAAATACCAGTCCTAGTGATCTCTATGCTACATGTCCTCTACATAACCTAATGCATATTCTCTTCCACAGTACGGAGGGTTCTCCTTGGGTGAGTTGTAAAAATGTAATTTTCTATTTTGCCTACTTACAAGCTAGTCAGACTTACCTGATGTTTTCTTTCTTCTGTTACTACAAGTCATTTAAAATTCCCTAATGGCGGCTCATAAGTTAAGAATTCTTTCACAGAATGTGAAGGGCCTGAACTCCCCAAACAAAAGGTCAATGGCACTTAGTTGGTTTAAATGACACAAGGGGGATATAATTTTTATGCAGGAAACCCACTTTGACATAAATAAGCAACCGAGATGTAGCTCAAATATATACCCTACTGGGTATTTCAGTTCAGCAAACTCAAAAAATAAAGGAGTAGGTATACTATTACACAGAAAGGTCCCATTCCAACTCATTCAAAAGGAAGTAGACCCGGAAGGTAGATTTGTGATCTTAGTAGGTATTTTGTATAATAGGCCGGTGACACTGGCCAATATATACTGCCCGAATCAGAAACAGCTCCCCTTTATAAGAAAAGTGATAAACAGAATAATGGATATTAAAAAAGGTACAGTTTTATTAGGGGGTGATTTTAATACGTTACTAGATCCACAATTAGATAGCTCACATCCTAGAGGGGCTAGGTCTAGAAGAGATTCTATTAAAATGGACAAATACCTATGGGAGTTAACCCTTTTGGATGCTTGGCGCACCTTACACCCAGATTACCGCCAATACACTTTCTATTCCCACCCAAGACAAGTTTATTCGAGAATAGACTACCTATTAATAGACCAGAATAGCATACCAATGGTCTCTAATACGGATATAGTCCCAAATGCATGGTCAGATCACTCCATGGTTACCATGGATCTGGTTTGGTCATCCATGCCGGTGGTCCCTTACCTGTGGCGCCTTGATGAAGCACTACTTCACAAACCTGAGGTGGTTAAGAAAATTGCAACAGCTATGAAAGAGTATTTCACACACAACACCTGCAAACAACAGAACCCCACAGTTATTTGGGACGCTCACAAAGCGGTACTGAGGGGTGAATTTATCAAAATCCAGGCCTCCCTCAAAAAAATATACCAACAAAAATATAGATCCCTGCTAAATAAACTAAAAGACATCGATAGACTACATCAGCTTAACCCAGCTGACACCACCATCTCAAAGAAAAGACAGGAGATAAGACTAGAATTAAGAAACCTCCTACAGGAGGAGACTCATAAAAGAGCTTTATACCTCAGTAAAGTTTACTTTACGGAAAGTAACAAGGCAGGTGCCTGCCTAGCTAGAACTCTCAAACAAAAATCATCCTACAATCACGTTAGAGAAATAGCCATCGATGGAACACATCAGGTCTCAGATAGTGAGACGATAGCTGAGACATTCAGGAAATATTATGAAGGGTTATATAACATTCCCAAAACTCACACCCCAGATGTAGATATACTCATGGAAAGATACATCACCCAAGCTGACCTCCCATCCCTAGAGCCAGACAAAAAAGCAGCATTGGAGGTTCCTATATCCTCCTTGGAAGTCATGATTGCAATAGACTCCCTACCTGCAGGTAAAAGCCCCGGCCCGGATGGGTTTAGCAACAAATACTATAAAACGTTTAAAGACATTCTGACACCTCACCTTACCACTTTATTTAATTCAATCGATGATCAAGGGGCATTTTCCAAAGAGTTTCTTTTATCACATATAACAGTAATCCCCAAACCCAATAAAGCCACAAATGTAACCAGTAATTATAGGCCTATTTCACTGCTAAATTCGGATCTAAAGATATATTCCAAAATACTGTCAGCTAGAATCAATAAAATCCTTCCTGAGATAATACACGTAGATCAAGCGGGATTTGTCCCTAATAGGGAAGCCCGGGATAACACGGTCAGGGTACTCCAATTGATAGATTATGTAAAATTTAAAAATATCCCATCAATTTTAATATCTACGGATGCTGAAAAAGCTTTCGATAGGCTAAATTGGAAGTTTCTGGAAAAAGTAATGCTAAATATAGGTTTCGGAGAAAAAATGGTTAATAGAATTTTTAGTTTATATGCCGACCCTTCAGCTATGGTTAAAGTTAATGGAGTCTTGTCCCTCCCCCTTCCCATCCGCAATGGTACACGTCAGGGCTGCCCCTTGTCCCCGGCCCTATTCATCATAACAATGGAGGTTCTGGCGTCACACATCAGAAAAAATAGTAACATCAAGGGCATACAAATCGGGCAAAATGATTATAAATTAAATATGTTTGCAGATGATGTATTAATATCTTTATCATCTCCTTAAGAGACCATACCTCACCTACTAAAGGAATTTAAAAAATTTGGTGAATACTCAAACTTCTTAATAAATGGCCAAAAATCAGAGATCCTTAATTTAACTCTACCTCCCCAGGAACTTGATAATCTGGGGCTAATTTGTGAATATAGAAGGAAATCGGATGCGATTAAATATCTTGGAATTGAGATAACAGCCCAACACTCAAAACTTTTTGATCTAAATTACACAGCACTGCTGAAAAATATAGACTCAGACCTACATAAATGGATCAAGAATAAAACTTCCTGGTGGGGTAGGATCCAAACCATCAAGATGAACATACTACCTAGAGTACTGTACCTCTTTCAGGCGGCCCCAATTTATTTGTCACCCACGTTCCTCAAAAAGCTTCAAAACAGTATAAACTCCTTTATCTGGGGCACACACAAACCTAGAATATCAAAGAATACTATATATCGTTCCTTAGATGAAGGGGGGCTGGGAGTACCTAATGTTACATTGTACTATCATGCAGTCACACTACAAAGAGTTATAGAGTGGCACACTGGAACTAATTCTAAAGCATGGGTATCACTTGACTCACAAATATTAAAGGCGCCTCGGGTGGGGGCCCTATGCTGGCTAGCCAAAAGACACAGACCACGAATAATCCAGAAAATCCATTTGCTAAAACAAGTGTTCCAGAATTGGGATAAAATATTGGGGAGCTACAGGGGCTTATCGACCATAAAATCACCTATGTCCCCTGTATTTGCTAATGCTGAATTTAAAAGAGGGTTGGAAATAGGAGACAGTAAAAGTGGGGAACTCGGTTACTCGATACCGATCTATACATTAGTCAATAATAATAAATTAAAGACACAGGAAGAACTAAGAGACATTGCGGGGGGAATGTATGCAAACTGGCTGAAATATGCCCAGCTAACACACTTAGTACACACATCCCCATTTAAAGATGACTTTCTCCGTAAGCCGACAGACTTTGAAAACATATGCTTGACCGCAACCCCAACCAGGGGCACATTATCAAGGACTAGGAAGTTATTAAGTAAGCTTAGGTATACCTCCTTACCCACATATGTAGATAGGTGGCAAGAAGAGCTGAAGGAAGACTTGACTCATAAGCAATGGAAACAAATGTTCTATAGCTCTCATAAAGTCTCAGGGTCAGCTAATATCTTAGAACTTAATTTTAAAATCCTCACAAGATGGTATTTGACGCCACACAGATTGAAACACTTATATCCCAGCTCCCTAGGTACCTGCTGGCGCGGATGTGGAGAAGTGGGTAACATGACACATATCTGGTGGGGCTGTAGAAAACTCCATACCTTATGGACAGAGGTAGAAAAACTAGGAAAATTCTTATTTAGTCCAAATTATACACTGTTAGCGCCTCATGCCCTATTTAACCAGAAACCTGGTAATTATTGTAAGATAAGACAGGTAGTCTTTCAGATAGCATTAAACAGTGCCAAATCTATTATAGCCAGACAGTGGAAATTAACAACACCGCCCACAAGACAAATGTGGATAAATAGAACAGATTAATTATTTTTCCTAGAAAAGTATGGTTTCTATAAAAAACAAAAACTTGATTACTTTCACAATGTACAATTTTACTGGGATCAGTATAAATCTACTAGCCTGCCACCCTCCTCTTAGAAATGTGACAGGAGAGCCTTCCGTCCTATCACCTGTATAAATAATCTTGATATTCGACATGTATTTCATTAAGAATAATATATGGAAGCACTGACCAGAGAGTTTGTTTTATGTTGTTATTGTACTTTTTTCGCGCAAATATTCTTAAGTCTCTTGAAATGTTTATAATAAGTTATCTCAGAAGGATATGTATGCCTATAAACACTGTATGATCATTAATGCACTTTTTCCTGTAATGTGAAAATTTAATAAAAACATTAATAAATAAAAAAAAAAATAGATAGATTTGATAGATAGATAATTTCCCAGACAGAGAATTACAAGACGTGCGGTCTGGGACCCATGGTAAGGTTACTTCCTTTTGCACAATCGAGTACAGGTTGGGGTGGATTGCCTTTTGTGCAAACAAATTTTGGCTGGGTACCTTCCACTGCGGTGTCCCCTATCAGGGGACGTGTATATGGCATGGATTTTAGGAACCGGGAGATGGAAAAAGATGCTTGGTCGGTCCGGCCACGAGATAGATTTGATAGATAGATAGATAGATAGATAGATAGATAGATAGATAGATAGATAGATAGATACATAGATTAGATAGATAGATCAATAGATGCAATAGATACATTTGATAGATACGATAGATAGATAAATTTGATAGATAAATAGATACATTTGATAGATAGATAATTTCCCAGACAGAGAATTACGGACATGTGGTCTGAGACCCATGGTAAGGTTCCCAGAGGCAGTTGCTGCGCCCGAGGCTCTGATTAGAACAGAACACTCTGGAACGTATCTGCCCTCGGCCGAAATTGGAACATTCTTTAGCTTTCTATCTGTCGGCCAAATGTCCGTCTGCCAAATGTCCGTCTGCCAAATGTCCTTCTGCATTTTGTCATAGCACCGCGTGCAATCTACTGTGCCAACAGATATGAGTGGTCTGTCAAGTAGTAGTATTATTATCAGTTTAATACCTGTTATGTCCCCTATCAGGGGACGTGTATATGGCATGGATTTTAGGAACCGGGAGATGGAAAAAGATGCTTGGTCGGTCCGGCCACGAGATAGATAGATTTGATAGATAGATAGATACATAGATTAGATAGATAGATCAATAGATGCAATAGATACATTTGATAGATACGATAGATAGATAGATAAATAGATAGATAGATAGATTTGATAGATAAATAGATAGATTTGATAGATAGACAATTTCCCAGACAGAGAATTACAAGACGTGCGGATTGGGACCCATGGTAAGGTTACTTCCTTTTGCACAATCGAGTACAGGTTGGGGATTGCCTTTTGTGCATTGAAATTTCGGCTGTGTACCTTCCACTGCGGTGTCCCCTATCAGGGGACGTGTATATGGCATGGATTTTAGGAACCGGGAGATGGAAAATGATGCTTGGTAGGTCCTCCTACTTCAAATTTGGGGCACTGCACGTGCAATCTACTGTGCCACCAGATATGAGTGGTGTGTTAAGTAGTACTATTCCTATCACTTTAATCCCTGTTATGTGCCATTTTTTTGTTTTGTTTTTTGAAGCCACAGTGCAGCACCAGAGGCCAGAAAAATTTGGCATGTACACATGCCTGAAAAATTAGGTATTGTTGCAACCGCTGCTGTAGCAGCGGCCAGAAAAATTGATGTTTGTTTCCCTGGCAGAAAGTGCCCTAAAACATTGCGGCTTGAACACTAGTTGGTGGCGGATAAGTCACGCAAGTCATCCGGCATTTGAAAATAACATACAGCAGCTTGTGGACCATTTATAGCCCAAGGCAGATCATCTCATTAGGACTTTTTTACTCGAATGTATCGCCCAATGTCAGTCCCTTCGGGATCCATCCCTCATTCATCTTAATAAAGGTGAGGTAATCTAGACTTTTTTGACCTAGCCGACTTCTCTTCTCAGTGACAATACCTCCTGCAGCACTGAAGGTCCTTTCTGACAGGACACTTGAAGCGGGGCAGGCCAGAAGATCTATAGCAAATTGAGATAGCTCAGGCCACAGGTCAAGCCTGCACACCCAGTAGTCAAGGGGTTCATCGTTTCTCAGAGTGTCGAGATCTGCAGTTAAGGCGAGATAGTCTGCTACCTGTCGGTTGAGTCATTCTCTGAGGGTGGACCCCGAAGCGCTGTGGCGATGCATAGGAGTTAAAAAGCTCTGAATGTCCTCTATCAACAACAAGTCTGTTAAGTGTCCTGTCCTTGCCGGCGTGGTCGTGGGAGTCGAAGGATTACTTTCACCTCTTCCCCTGTTAGATTCCCGTTGTGTTGTGACATCACCCTTATACGCTGTGTAAAGCATACTTTTTAATTTATTTTGGAACTGCTGCATCCTTTCCGACTTGCGGGAATTTGGTAACATTTAAGGCACTTTATGCTTATACCGGGGGTCTAGTAGCATGGACACCCAGTACAGGTCGTTTTCCTTCAGTTTTTTTATATGAGGGTCACTCAACAGGCACGACAGCATGAAAGACCCCATTTGCACAAGTTTGGATGCCAAGCTACTCATGTCCCATTCCTCGTCCTCAGTGATCTTCCCCCCAGCGACGTACAACACCACGGGTACCAGATAGGTGACAATGAGCACCCTGGGATGCCTGTTGTGGTTGGTCTTCCTCATCCTCCTCCTCCTCAAAGCCACATTCCTCCTCTGACTCCTCTTCCTCACAATCCTCCTCCAGCGTTGCCGCTGGTCCAGCAAGCGATGCTGATAAGGCTGTTTCTGGTGGTGATGGTGACCACAACTCTTCCTCTTCACGCTCATCTATGGCCTGATCCAGCACTCTTCGCAGGGCACGCTCCAGGAAGAAAACAAATGGTATGATGTCGCTGATGGTGCCTTCAGTGCGACTGACTAGGTTTGTCACCTCCTCAAAAGGACGCATGAGCCTACAGGCATTGCACATGAGCGTCCAGTAACTTGGCAAAAAAATCCCCAGCTCCGCAGAGGCTATCCTAGCACCCCAGTCATACAAATACACGTTAACAGCTTTTTCTTGTTGGAGCAGGCGGTCGAACATTAGGAGTGTTGAATTCCAACATGTCGGGCTGTCGCAAATAAAGCGCCTCACTGGCATGTTGTTTCGCCACTGGATATCTGCAAAATTCGCCATGGCCGTGTAGGAACGCCTGAAATGGCCACACACCTTCCTGGCCTGCTTCAGGACGTCCTGTAAGCCTGGGTACTTATGCACAAAGCATTGTACGATCAGATTACACACATGTGCTATGCACGGCTCATGTGTCAACTTGCCCAATTTCAATGCCGCCACCAAATTACTTCCGTTGTCAGAAACCACTTTGCCGATCTCCAGTTGGTGCGGGTCAGCCACTGATCCACCTGTGTGTTCAGGGAGGACAGGAGTGCTGTTCCGGTGTGACTCTCTGCTTTCAGGCAAGTCAACCCCAAGACGGCGTGACACTGCCATATTCGGGACGTGGAATAGTACCTGCGGAGCTGGGGGAGTGCCATTGATGTGGAGCAAGACGCAGCAGCAGAAGAGTACTCAGCCAAGGAAGAGGTTATGGAAGAGGATGGAGTAGGAGCAGTAGAGGAGGTAGCAGCAGGCCTGCCTGCAAGTCGTGGTGGTGTCACCAACTCCTCTGCAGAGCCACGCATTCCATGCTTGGCAGCCGTCAGCAGCTTTACCCAATACGCAGTGTAGGTGATATACCTGCCCTGACCATGCTTTGCAGACCAGCTATCAGTGGTCAGATGGACCCTTGCCCCAACACTGTGTGCCAGACATTCCATTACTTCCTTTCGCACAATCGAGTACAGGTTGGGGATTGCCTTTTGTGCAAAGAAATTTCGGCCGGGTACCTTCCACTGCGGTGTCCCAATAGCTACAAATTTTTTGAACGCCTCAGATTCCACCAGCTTGTATGGTAAAAGCTGGCGGGCTAAGAGTTCAGACAAGCCAGCTGTCAGACACCGGGCAAGGGGGTGACTTTGGGACATTGGCTTCTTACGCTCAAACATGTCCTTGACAGACACCTGACTGTGGGCAGATGAGCAGGAACTGCTCTGGAAGAGAGACGGAGTGGCGGATGGTTGAGAGGGGGCAAGGAGGACAGCAGTGGTTGACGTGGCTGAAGATGCTGGACCAGGAGGAGGATGGCGGCTTTGAGTTTGTGTGCTGCTTCTACTCATGTGTTCATCCCATCGGCGTTTGTGATGTGAGATCATGTGCCTTTGCAAAGCAGTTGTGCCTAGGTGGGTGTTGGACTTCCCATCGCTGCTGTCAGAGGCAGACACACAAAAAAATGCCACACTGCTGAGCTCTGCGATGACGGCATTCTGGTGGTGGCAACAGCATGCGTTGATTGGCGTGCTGTCTGGCTGACCCCGGGTGCCGATGCATGCTGTCTGACTGTGCCACTAGCTCTTGCGACGACCTCCCCCTGCTTCCAACTCATCTCCTCCTCTCTGTCTCCCCATCTGAACTTTCCCCCTCTTCTTCTTCTCTTCTAGTGGGTTAAGCAGCAGCGGGTACAACATCATCATCATCATCACACCATATGTCCATGTCTGTAATGCTGCCTGACTGAGACATATCACTGTTATCTACATCCTCTGTCAATGATGGCTGCGCATCACTCATTTCTTCCAACTGAGGTGTCAATAACTCCTCTGACAGATCAAGTGAAGAGGCTGTGGTGCTAGTGTTGGTGGTGGCGGCAGGTGGCCGAGTGGTCACTTGAAAGGTGCCCGAAGCTAAGCTGGAGGTGGATGGTGCATCAAGGTTCCGAGCGGAAGCTATAGAAGATTGGGTATCCTGTGTTAGCCAGTCAACTAGGTCCTCCTCAGAACTTTTCGCGTTCATGGTACGTGGCCTCTGAACACTGGGCATTATTGTAGGGTCAAAGGGAATCACAGCACCACAACCACGATGGCACCTGCGGGGTCGCCTGCCTCTGCCTGTCATTTTTTTTTAAAATGTACACTTATACTACTATTAAACAAAATATGAGTGCTGCCACTGGGCAAGTGGGCACAGTATATGCTCTGAGCCTGACACAAAAAAGCAGACTGATGTTTCACAATCCAAAAAGTTTATTTTTTTTAAATGTACACTTACAATACTATTAAACAAGATATGAGTGGTGGCACTGGCCAAGTGGGCACAGTATACGCTGTGAGCCTGACACAAAAAAGCAGACTGATGTTTCACAGTCAAAAAAGTTTATTTTTAAAATATTTACACTACTGTTACAACAGATATGAGTGGTGGCACTAGTTGGCAAGTGGGCCTGGCACACACGCTGGCAGGCAGGCAACTGCAATTAGATTACACTAACAGACTGATGTTTCACAGTCAAAAAAGTTTTTTAAAAAAATATTTACACTACTGTTACAACAGATATGAGTGGTGGCACTTAGCAAGTGGGCCTGGCACACACGCTGGTAGGCAGCCAACTGCAATTAGATTACACTAGCAGACTGATGTTTCACAGTCAAAAAAGTTTTTTTTTAAATATTTACACTACTGCTATAACAAATATGAGTGGTGGCACTAGTTGGCAAGTGGGCCTGGCACACACGCTGGCAGGCAGGCAACTGCAATTAGATTACACTAACAGACTGATGTTTCACAGTCAAAAAAGTTTTTTAAAAAAATATTTACACTACTGTTACAACAGATATGAGTGGTGGCACTTAGCAAGTGGGCCTGGCACACACACTGGCAGGCAAGCAACTGCAATTAGATTACACTAGCAGACTGATGTTTCACAGTCAAAAAAGTTTTTTTTTTAAATATTTACAGTACTGTTATAACAAATATGATTGATGGCACTAGTTGGCAAGTGGGCCTGGCACACACGCTAACAGGCAGGCAACTGCAATTAGATTGCACTAGCAGACTGATGTTTCACAGTCAAAAAAGTTTTTTTAAAAAATATTTACACTACTGTTACAACAAATATGAGTGGTGGCACTAGTTAGCAAGTGGGCCTGGCACACTCGCTGGCAGACAGGCAACTGCAATTAGATTACACTAGCAGACTGATGTTTCACAGTCAAAAAAGTTTTTTTTTTTTAAATATTTACACTACTGTTACAACAGATATGAGTGGTGGCACTGGCCAAGTGGGCACAGTATACGCTGTGAGCCTGACACAAAAAAGCAGACTGATGTTTCACAGTCAAAAAAGTTTATTTTTAAAATATTTACACTACTGTTACAACAGATATGAGTGGTGGCACTAGTTGGCAAGTGGGCCTGGCACACACGCTGGTAGGCAGCCAACTGCAATTAGATTACACTAGCAGACTGATGTTTCACAGTCAAAAAAGTTTTTTTTAAAAATATTTACACTACTGCTATAACAAATATGAGTGGTGGCACTAGTTGGCAAGTGGGCCTGGCACACACGCTGGCAGGCAGGCAACTGCAATTAGATTACACTAACAGACTGATGTTTCACAGTCAAAAAAGTTTTTTTTTTTTAAATATTTACACTACTGTTACAACAGATATGAGTGGTGGCACTTAGCAAGTGGGTCTGGCACACACGCTGGCAGGCAGGCAACTGCAATTAGATTACACTAGCAGACTGATGTTTCACAGTCCAAATTTTTTTTTTTTTAAATATTTACACTACTGTTACAACAAATATGAGTGGTGGCACTAGTTGGCAAGTGGGCCTGGCACACACGCTGGCAGGCAGGCAACTGCAATTAGATTACACTAGCAGACTGATGTTTCACAGTCCAAAAAGTTTTCTTTTAAATATTTACACTACTGCTATAACAAATATGAGTGTTGGCACTAGTTGGCAAGTAGACCTGGCACACACGCTGGCAGGCAGGCAACTGCAATTAGATTACACTAGCAGACTGATGTTTCACAGTCAAAAAAGTTTTTTTTTTAAATATTTACACTACTGTTATAACAAATATGATTGCTGGCACTAGTTGGCAAGTGGGCCTGGCACACACGCTGGCAGTCAGGCAACTGCAATTAGATTACACTAGCAGACTGATGTTTCACAGTCAAAAAAGTTTTTTTAAAAATATTTACACTACTGTTACAACAAATATGAGTGGTGGCACTAGTTGGCAAATGGGCCTGGCACACATGCTGGCAGGCAGGCAACTGCAATTAGATTACACTAGCAGACTGATGTTTCACAGTCAAAAAAGTTTTTTTAAAATATTTACACTACTGTTACAACAGATATGAGTGGTGGCACTTAGCAAGTGGGCCTGGCACACACGCTGGTAGGCAGCCAACTGCAATTAGATTACACTAGCAGACTGATGTTTCACAGTCAAAAAAGTTTTTTTTTAAATATTTACACTACTGCTATAACAAATATGAGTGGTGGCACTAGTTGGCAAGTGGGCCTGGCACACACGCTGGCAGGCAGGCAACTGCAATTAGATTACACTAACAGACTGATGTTTCACAGTCAAAAAAGTTTTTTAAAAAAATATTTACACTACTGTTACAACAGATATGAGTGGTGGCACTTAGCAAGTGGGCCTGGCACACACACTGGCAGGCAAGCAACTGCAATTAGATTACACTAGCAGACTGATGTTTCACAGTCAAAAAAGTTTTTTTTTTAAATATTTACAGTACTGTTATAACAAATATGATTGATGGCACTAGTTGGCAAGTGGGCCTGGCACACACGCTAACAGGCAGGCAACTGCAATTAGATTGCACTAGCAGACTGATGTTTCACAGTCAAAAAAGTTTTTTTAAAAAATATTTACACTACTGTTACAACAAATATGAGTGGTGGCACTAGTTAGCAAGTGGGCCTGGCACACTCGCTGGCAGACAGGCAACTGCAATTAGATTACACTAGCAGACTGATGTTTCACAGTCAAAAAAGTTTTTTTTTTTAAATATTTACACTACTGTTACAACAGATATGAGTGGTGGCACTGGCCAAGTGGGCACAGTATACGCTGTGAGCCTGACACAAAAAAGCAGACTGATGTTTCACAGTCAAAAAAGTTTATTTTTAAAATATTTACACTACTGTTACAACAGATATGAGTGGTGGCACTAGTTGGCAAGTGGGCCTGGCACACACGCTGGTAGGCAGCCAACTGCAATTAGATTACACTAGCAGACTGATGTTTCACAGTCAAAAAAGTTTTTTTAAAAAATATTTACACTACTGCTATAACAAATATGAGTGGTGGCACTAGTTGGCAAGTGGGCCTGGCACACACGCTGGCAGGCAGGCAACTGCAATTAGATTACACTAACAGACTGATGTTTCACAGTCAAAAAAGTTTTTTTTTTTTTAAATATTTACACTACTGTTACAACAGATATGAGTGGTGGCACTTAGCAAGTGGGTCTGGCACACACGCTGGCAGGCAGGCAACTGCAATTAGATTACACTAGCAGACTGATGTTTCACAGTCCAAATTTTTTTTTTTTAAATATTTACACTACTGTTACAACAAATATGAGTGGTGGCACTAGTTGGCAAGTGGGCCTGGCACACACGCTGGCAGGCAGGCAACTGCAATTAGATTACACTAGCAGACTGATGTTTCACAGTCCAAAAAGTTTTCTTTTAAATATTTACACTACTGCTATAACAAATATGAGTGTTGGCACTAGTTGGCAAGTAGACCTGGCACACACGCTGGCAGGCAGGCAACTGCAATTAGATTACACTAGCAGACTGATGTTTCACAGTCAAAAAAGTTTTTTTTTTAAATATTTACACTACTGTTATAACAAATATGATTGCTGGCACTAGTTGGCAAGTGGGCCTGGCACACACGCTGGCAGTCAGGCAACTGCAATTAGATTACACTAGCAGACTGATGTTTCACAGTCAAAAAAGTTTTTTTAAAAATATTTACACTACTGTTACAACAAATATGAGTGGTGGCACTAGTTGGCAAATGGGCCTGGCACACATGCTGGCAGGCAGGCAACTGCAATTAGATTACACTAGCAGACTGATGTTTCACAGTCAAAAAAGTTTTTTTAAAATATTTACACTACTGTTACAACAAATATGAGTGGTGGCACTAGTTGGCAAGTGGGCCTGGCACACACGCTGGCAGGCAGGCAACTGCAATTAGATTACACTAGCAGACTGATATTTCACAGTCAAAAAAGTTTTTTTTTTTAAATATGTACACTACTGTTACAACAAATATGATTGGTGGCACTAGTTGGCAAGTGGGCCTGGCACACACGCTGGCAGACAGGCAACTGCAATTAGATTACACTAGCAGACTGATGTTTCACAGTCAAAAAAGTTTTTTTTAAATATTTACACTACTGCTATAACAAATATGAGTGGTGGCACTAGTTGGCAAGTGGGCCTGGCACGCACGCTGGCAGGCAGGCAACTGCAATTAGATTACACTAGCAGACTGATGTTTCACAGTCAAAAAAGTTTTTTTTTTAAATATGTACACTACTGTTACAACAAATATGAGTGGTGGCACTAACTTGGCAAGTGGGCCTAGCACACACGCTGGCAGACAGGCAACTGCAATTAGATTGCACTAGCAGACTGATGTTTCACAGTCAAAAAAGTTTTTTTTTTAATATTTACACTACTGCTATAACAAATATGAGTGGTGGCACTATTTGGTAAGTGGGCCTGGCACACACGCTGGCAGGCAGGCAACTGCAATTAGATTACACTAGCAGACTGATGTTTCACAGTCCAAAAAGTTTTTTTAAAAAATATTTACACTACTTTTACAACAAATATGAGTGGTGGCACTAGTTGGCAAGTTGGCCTGACACACACGCTGGCAGGCATGCAACTGCAATTAGATTACACTAGCAGACTGATGTTTCACAGTCAAAAAAGTTTATTTTTTAAATATTTTCACTACTGCTATAACAAATATGAGTGGTGGCACTAGTTGGCAAGTGGGCTTGGCACACACACTGGCAGGCAGGCAACTGCAATTAGATTACACTAGCAGACTGATGTTTCACAGTCAAAAAAGTTTTTTTTAAAATATTTACACTACTGTTACAACAAATATGAGTGGTGGCACTAGTTGGCAAGTGGGCTGGCACACACGCTGGCAGGCAGGCAACTGCAATTAGATTACACTAGCAGACTGATGTTTCACAGTCCAAAAAGTTTTCTTTTAAATATTTACACCACTGCTATAACAAATATGAGTGTTGGCACTAGTTGGCAAGTAGGCCTGGCACACACGCTGGCAAGCAGGCAACTGCAATTAGATTACACTAGCAGACTGATGTTTCACAGTCAAAAAAGTTTTTTTTTTAAATATTTTCACTACTGCTATAACAAATATGAGTGGTGGCACTAGTTGGCAAGTGGGCCTGGCACACACACTGGCAGGCAGGCAACTGCAATTAGATTACACTAGCAGACTGATGTTTCACAGTCAAAAAAGTTTATTTTTTAAATATTTTCACTACTGCTATAACAAATATGAGTGGTGGCACTAGTTGGCAAGTGGGCCTGGCACACACACTGGCAGGCAGGCAACTGCAATTAGATTACACTAGCAGACTGATGTTTCACAGTCAAAAAAGTTTTTTTTTTTTTTTAAATTAAACTACTGTTACAACAGATATGAGTGGTGGCACTTAGCAAGTGGGCCTGGCACACACGCTGGCAAGCAGGCAAATGCAATTAGATTACACTAGCAGACTGATGTTTCACAGTCAAAAAAGTTTTTTTTTTTTTAAATTAAACTACTGTTACAACAGATATGAGTGGTGGCACTTAGCAAGTGGGCCTGGCACACACGCTGGCAAGCAGGCAAATGCAATTAGATTATACTAGCAGACTGATGTTTCACAGTCAAAAAAGTTTTTTTTTTAAATATTTACACTACTGTTACAACAAATATGAGTGGTGGCACTAGTTGGCAAGTGGGCTGGCACACACGCTGGCAGGCAGGCAACTGCAATTAGATTACACTAGCAGACTGATGTTCTACAGTCCAAAAAGTTTTCTTTTAAATATTTACACCACTGCTATAACAAATATGAGTGTTGGCACTAGTTGGCAAGTAGGCCTGGCACACACACTGGCAAGCAGGCAACTGCAATTAGATTACACTAGCAGACTGATGTTTCACAGTCAAAAAAGTTTTTTTTAAATATTTACACTACTGTTATAACAAATATGATTGGTCGCACTAGTTGGCAAGTGGGCCTGGCACACACGCTGGCAGTCAGGCAACTGCAATTAGATTACACTAGCAGACATATGTTTCACAGTCAAAAAAGTTTTTTTTTTAAAATATTTATACTACTGTTACAACAAATATGAGTGGTGCCACTATTTGGCAAGTGGGCCTGACACACACGCTGGCAGGCAGGCAACTTCAATTAGATTACACTAGCAGACTGATGTTTCACAGTCAAAAAGGTTTTTTTTAAAATATTTACACTACTGTTACAACAAAAATGAGTGGTGGCACTAGTTGGCAAGTGGGCCTGGCACACACGCTGGCAGGCAGGCAACTGCAATTAGATTACACTAGCAGACTGATGTTTCACAGTCAAAATTTTTTTTTTTTAAATATTTACACTACTGTTATAACAAATATGAGTGGTGGCACTAACTTGGCAAGTGGGCCTGGCACACACGCTGGCAGGCAGCCAACTGCAATTAGATTACACTAGCAGATTGATGTTTCACAGTCAAAAAAGTTTTTTTTTAAATATTTACACTACTGTTACATCAAATATGAGTGGTGGCACTAGTTGGCAAGTGGGCCTGACGCACACGCTGGCAGGCATGCAACTGCAATTAGATTACACTAGCAGACTGATGTTTCACAGTTAAAAAAGTTTATTTTTTAAATATTTACACTACTGCTATAACAAATATGAGTGGTGGCACTAGTTGGCAAGTGGGCCTGGCACACAAACTGGCAGGCAGGCAACTGCAATTAGATTACACTAGCAGACTGATGTTTCACAGTCAAATAAGTTTTTTTTTTTTTTAAATTAAACTACTGTTACAACAGATATGAGTGGTGGCACTTAGCAAGTGGGACTGGCACACACGCTGGCAAGCAGGCAACTGCAATTAGATTACACTAGCAGACTGATGTTTCACAGTCAACAAAAGTTTTTTTTTAAATATTTACACTACTGTTACAACAAATATGAGTGGTGGCACTAGTTGGCAAGTGGGCCTGGCACACACGCTGGAAGGCAGGCAACTGCAATTAGATTACACTAGCAGACTGATGTTTCACATTCCAAAAAGTTTTCTTTTATAAATATTTATACTACTGTTACAACAAATATGAGTGGTGGCACTAGTTGGCAAATGGGCCTGGCACACACGCTGGCAGGCAGGCAACTGCAATTAGATTACACTAGCAGACTGATGTTTCACAGTCAAAAAAGTTTTTTTTTTAAATATTTATACTACTGTTACAACAAATATGAGTGGTGCCACTAGTTGGCAAGTGGGCCTGGCACACACGCTGGCAGGCAGGCAGGCAACTTAAATTAGATTACACTAGCAGACTGATGTTTCACAGTCAAAAAAATTTTTTAAAACTATTTACACTACTGTTACAACAAATATGAGTGGTGGCACTAGTTGGCAAGTGGGCCTGGCACACACGCTGGCAGGCAGGCAACTGCAATTAGATTACACTAGCAGACTGATGTTTCACAGTCAAAAAAGTTTTCTTTTATAAATATTTATACTACTGTTACAACAAATATGAGTGGTGGCACTAGTTGGCAAATGGGCCTGGCACACACGCTGGCAGGCAGGCAACTGCAATTAGATTACACTAGCAGACTGATGTTTCACAGTCAAAAAAGTTTTTTTTTTTAAATATTTATACTACTGTTACAACAAATATGAGTGGTGCCACTAGTTGGCAAGTGGGCCTGGCACACACGCTGGCAGGCAGGCAACTTCAATTAGATTACACTAGCAGACATGTTTTACAGTCAAAAAAATTTTTTTAAGCTATTTACACTACTGTTACAACAAATATGAGTGGTGGCACTAGTTGGCAAGTGGGCCTGGCACACACGCTGGCAGGCATGCAACTGCAATTAGATTACACTAGCAGACTGATGTTTCACAGTCAAAAAAGTTTTTTTTTAAATATTTACACTACTGTTACAACAAATATGAGTGGTGGCACTAGTTGGCAAATGGGCCTGGCACTCACGCTGGCAGGCAAGCAACTGCAATTAGATTACACTAGCAGACTGATGTTTCACAGTCAAAAAAGTTTTTTTTAAAATATTTACACTACTGTTACAACAAATATGAGTGGTGGCACTAGTTGGCAAGTGGGCCTGGCACACACGCTGGCAGGCAGGCAACTGCAATTAGATTACACTAGCAGACTGATGTTTCACAGTCAAAAAGTTTTTATTTTTTTAATATTTACACTGTTATAACAAATATGAGTGGTGGCACTAGTTGGCAAGTGGGCCTGGCACACACGCTGGCAGGCAGGCAACTGCAATTAGATTACACTAGCACACTGATGTTTCACAGTCAAAAAAGTTTATTTTTTAAATATTAACACTACTGTTACAACAGATATGAGTGGTGGCACTTAGCAAGTGGGCCTGGAACACACGCTGGCAGGCAGGCAACTGCAATTAGATTACACTAGCAGACTGATGTTTCACAGTCAAAAAAGTTTTTTTTAAATATTTACACTACTGTTACAACAGATATGAGTGGTGGAACTTAGCAAGTGGGCCTGGCACACACGCTGGCAGGCAGGCAGGCAACTTGCATTAGATTACACAAGCAGACTGATGTTTCACAGTCAAAAAAGTTTTTTTTTTTTACACTACTGTTACAACAGATATGAGTGGTGGCACTGCAGGCAGGCAACTGCAATTTGATTACACTAGCAGACTGATGTTTCACAGTCAAAATTACACAGGCAAAAAAAAAAAAAAAAACGACTGATGTTCCAGCCCTAAAAAGGGCTTTTTGGGGGTGCTGTCCAAACAGCAGATATCAGATGAGTCCTTCAGGACTGTAGTGGACACTGAATACACTAGCCTAGCTATCAATTTCCCTAAAATATAAGCAGCAGCTACACTGTCCCTCCTCTCACTAACAATGCAGGATCCGAATGAATCTAAAATGGCTGTTGCCCAGGAGCTGGGAGGGTCTGGGAGGGAGTGTCTGCTGCTGATTGGCTGTAATGTGTCTGCAGACTGTGAGATACAGGGTCAAAGTTTACTCAATGATGACGAATAGGGGGCGGATCGAACATTGCATATGTTCGCCCGCTGCTGCGAACGCGAACAAGCTATGTTCACCGGGAACTATTCGCCGGCGAACTATTCTCAACATCACTACTGATGGGTTGTTAGGAAGTCAAAGATTTTTTATTAAGCCCCTGTTTATGATCCATGAAAGTGTATCTATACTGCTTTATGTCTAGAATATAAACAGTTTGGCTTCACTGCCTGTTCATTATATTACAGATACACTATTTCATCTGCTGTGTCAGGCATATGAAGTTAAATAAAATTATATATATATATACATTGTGACTTACAGTGTCAGACAGTGGCGGACCTTCTGTTCTGGGACTGTGTGTGTCAGTGGGAGTCGGATTGGGACCACAGGGGAAGGAGGATGCAGCCGCGTTGCAGAAGCAGAGGAGGGAGATCTATTAGGGGCAAAGGAATATTTTTATGATAATGACATGAGGGCATATTATTGTTAGTATATCGATGAGGGGCATATTATTATACATATGAGGGGCAATGGCATATTATTATTATGACATGAGGGGCATATTATTATACATATGAGGGGCATATTATTATTGTT
The DNA here is from genome assembly GCF_027579735.1 of Bombina bombina. Taxonomy (NCBI): domain Eukaryota; kingdom Metazoa; phylum Chordata; class Amphibia; order Anura; family Bombinatoridae; genus Bombina; species Bombina bombina. The sequence goes on from NC_069502.1 coordinate 1,239,698,007, forward strand.
AGATGAGGGGCATATTATTATTGTTAGATGAGGGGCATATTATTGTTAGATGAGGGGCATATTATTATTGTTATATTAGGGGCATATTATTATTGTAGATGAGGGGCATATTATTATTGTTAGATGAGGGGTATATTATTATTGTTAGATGAGGGGCATATTATTATTAGTAGATGAGGGGCATATTATTATTGTTAGATGAGGGGAATATTATTATTGTTAGATGAGGGGCATATTATTATTGTTATATGAGGGGCATATTATTACTGTTAGATGAGGGGCATATTATTGATAGATGAGGGGCATATTATTATTAGTAGATGAGGGGCATATTATTATTGTTAGATGAGAGGCATATTATTATTGTTAGATGAGGGGCATATTATTATTGTTAGATGAGGGGCATATTATTGTTAGATGAGGGGCATATTATTGTTATATGAGGGGCATATTATTATTGTTATATGAGGGGCATTTTATTATTGTTAGATGAGGGGCATATTATTATTGTTATATGAGGGGCATATTATTATTGTTATATGAGGGGCATATTATTATTGTTAGATGAGGGGCATATTATTATTGTTAGATGAGGGGCTTATTATTATTGTTAGATGAGGGGCATATTATTATTGTTAGATGAGAGGCATATTATTATTGTTATATGAGGGGCATATTATTATTGTTAGATGAGGGGCATATTATTATTAGTAGATGAGGGGCATATTATTATTGTTAGATGAGGGGCATATTATTATTGTTAGATGAGGGGCATATTATTATTGTTGTATGAGGGGCATATTATTGTTAGATGAGGGGCATATTATTATTGTTGTATGAGGGGCATATTATTATTGTTGTATGAGGGGCATATTATTATTGTTAGATGAGGGGCATATTATTATTGTTGTATGAGGGGCATATTATTATTGTTGTATGAGGGGTATATTATTATTGTTAGATGAGGGGCATATTATTATTGTTAGATGAAGGGCATATTATTGTTATATGAGGGGCACATTATTTTTAGGCTAATCATTGCTTTGAATACACCATTCTATCTAGCACACTGGTTTTGAAACCTGTTCTCAGGCCTCCCCAACAGGGCAGATTTTCAGGATTAAATTAGATGAGAGCAGGTAAAATAACCATGTTCACTAATCAGCTGCTTATTTCACCTGTGCTCCAGTTAAGATATCCTTACAAGTGGCCTGTTAGGGAGCCCTCAGGACAGGTTTGTAAACCAGTGATATGTATGTGGTTTTAACTTTAATGATTTAGAGACAGTGTACAATTAAAAACACAACTTACTGCAAGCACTGCTGCAATATAGCGCGCAAGGCACCGAGATCCATCCTGCTTTAGAACCCCAAAAAGGTTGATAGTAATTCTATTAGGCTCAAAACACCAATGATAAAAGTAAAACACTTGATTTAGAGGCTAAAATCCTAGGATATCAGGGCTGTATAGACTTTCTGACCTATGGAACGGTCCACATTTTCTAAGGTACTGGGTCATTTCTGAGGGGCTCTGCAGTTGCACTTCCAGAAGTCAATTTCTTTTCCCTCTTCCTGTTAGATATAGTGTAGTGTGAAGAGGGGCACGTATTACACAAAGCCATAAAGTGTCACAGGAGGCATAAACTGCACTCTGTGACATTCAGAGTACTTCAAAAGCAAAAGGCAATTTATACACACTATACGACAAGTAGAGTAGTAGTCAGGGGCTGGCCAGGAGGACAGATAATAGGAAGTGCTGTTCTCTCATTCAATCTGATGCTCACCACTTGTATTTAGCACTGCTATGTCACTATCTGCTGCACAAGGTACAATACTCTCTTCAATCTGATGCTCACCACTTGTATTTAGCACTGCTATGTCACTATCTGCTGCACAAGGTACAATACTCTCTTCCATCTGATGTTCACCACTTGTATTTAGCACTGCTATGTCACTATCTGCTGCACAAGGTACAATACTCTCTTCAATCTGATGCTCACCAATTGTATTTAGCACTGCTATGTCAATATCTGCTGCACAAGGTACAATACTCTCTTCAATCTGATGCTCACCACTTGTATTTAGCACTGTTATGTCACTATCTGCTGCACAAGGTACAATACTCTCTTCAATCTGATGCTCACCACTTGTATTTAGCACTGCTATGTCACTATCTTCTGCACAAGGTACAATACTCTCTTCAATCTGATGCTCACCACTTGTATTTAGCACTGCTATGTCACTATCTGCTGCACAAGGTACAATACTCTCTTCAATCTGATGCTCACCACTTGTATTTAGCACTGCTATGTCACTATCTTCTGCACAAGGTACAATACTCTCTTCAATCTGATGCTCACCACTTGTATTTAGCACTGCTATGTCACTATCTGCTGCACAAGGTACAATACTCTCTTCAATCTGATGCTCACCACTTGTATTTAGCACTGCTATGTCACTATCTTCTGCACAAGGTACAATACTCTCTTCAATCTGATGCTCACCACTTGTATTTAGCACTGCTATGTCACTATCTGCTGCACAAGGTACAATACTCTCTTCAATCTGATGCTCACCACTTGTATTTAGCACTGTTATGTCACTATCTGCTGCACAAGGTACAATACTCTCTTCAATCTGATGTTCACCACTTGTATTTAGCACTGCTATGTCACTATCTGCTGCACAAGGTTCAATACTCTCTTCAATCTGATGCTCACCACTTGTATTTAGCACTGTTATGTCACTATCTGCTGCACAAGGTACAATACTCTCTTTAATCTGATGCTCACCACTTGTATTTAGCACTGTTATGTCACTATCTGCTGCACAAGGTACAATACTCTCTTCAATCTGATGCTTACCACTTGTATTTAGCACTGTTATGTCACTAGCTGCTGCACAAGGTACAATACTCTCTTCAATCTGATGCTCACCACTTGTATTTAGCACTGTTATGTCACTATCTGCTGCACAAGGTACAATACTCTCTTCAATCTGATGCTCACCACTTGTATTTAGCACTGTTATGTCACTATCTGCTGCACAAGGTACAATACTCTCTTCAATCTGATGCTCACCACATGTATTTTGCACTGCTATGTCACTATCTTCTGCACAAGGTACAATACTCTCTTCAATCTGATGCTCACCACTTGTATTTAGCACTGTTATGTCACTATCTGCTGCACAAGGTACAATACTCTCTTCAATCTGATGCTCACCACTTGTATTTAGCACTGCTATGTCACTATCTGCTGCACAAGGTACAATACTCTCTTCAATCTGATGCTCACCACTTGTATTTAGCACTGTTATGTCACTATCTGCTGCACAAGGTACAATACTCTCTTCAATCTGATGCTCACCAATTGTATTTAGCACTGTTATGTCACTATCTGCTGCACAAGGTACAATACTCTCTTCAATCTGATGCTCACCACTTGTATTTAGCACTGTTATGTCACTATCTGCTGCACAAGGTACAATACTCTCTTCAATCTGATGCTCACCACTTGTATTTAGCACTGTTATGTCACTATCTGCTGCACAAGGTACAATACTCTCTTCAATCTGATGTTCACCACTTGTATTTAGCACTGCTATGTCACTATCTGCTGCACAAGGTTCAATACTCTCTTCAATCTGATGCTCACCACTTGTATTTAGCACTGTTATGTCACTATCTGCTGCACAAGGTACAATACTCTCTTTAATCTGATGCTCACCACTTGTATTTAGCACTGTTATGTCACTATCTGCTGCACAAGGTACAATACTCTCTTCAATCTGATGCTTACCACTTGTATTTAGCACTGTTATGTCACTAGCTGCTGCACAAGGTACAATACTCTCTTCAATCTGATGCTCACCACTTGTATTTAGCACTGTTATGTCACTATCTGCTGCACAAGGTACAATACTCTCTTCAATCTGATGCTCACCACTTGTATTTAGCACTGTTATGTCACTATCTGCTGCACAAGGTACAATACTCTCTTCAATCTGATGCTCACCACATGTATTTTGCACTGCTATGTCACTATCTTCTGCACAAGGTACAATACTCTCTTCAATCTGATGCTCACCACTTGTATTTAGCACTGTTATGTCACTATCTGCTGCACAAGGTACAATACTCTCTTCAATCTGATGCTCACCACTTGTATTTAGCACTGCTATGTCACTATCTGCTGCACAAGGTACAATACTCTCTTCAATCTGATGCTCACCACTTGTATTTAGCACTGTTATGTCACTATCTGCTGCACAAGGTACAATACTCTCTTCAATCTGATGCTCACCAATTGTATTTAGCACTGTTATGTCACTATCTGCTGCACAAGGTACAATACTCTCTTCAATCTGATGCTCACCACTTGTATTTAGCACTGTTATGTCACTATCTGCTGCACAAGGTACAATACTCTCTTCAATCTGATGCTCACCACTTGTATTTAGCACTGTTATGTCACTATCTGCTGCACAAGGTACAATACTCTCTTCAATCTGATGTTCACCACTTGTATTTAGCACTGCTATGTCACTATCTGCTGCACAAGGTTCAATACTCTCTTCAATCTGATGCTCACCACTTGTATTTAGCACTGTTATGTCACTATCTGCTGCACAAGGTACAATACTCTCTTTAATCTGATGCTCACCACTTGTATTTAGCACTGTTATGTCACTATCTGCTGCACAAGGTACAATACTCTCTTCAATCTGATGCTTACCACTTGTATTTAGCACTGTTATGTCACTAGCTGCTGCACAAGGTACAATACTCTCTTCAATCTGATGCTCACCACTTGTATTTAGCACTGTTATGTCACTATCTGCTGCACAAGGTACAATACTCTCTTCAATCTGATGCTCACCACTTGTATTTAGCACTGTTATGTCACTATCTGCTGCACAAGGTACAATACTCTCTTCAATCTGATGCTCACCACATGTATTTTGCACTGCTATGTCACTATCTTCTGCACAAGGTACAATACTCTCTTCAATCTGATGCTCACCACTTGTATTTAGCACTGTTATGTCACTATCTGCTGCACAAGGTACAATACTCTCTTCAATCTGATGCTCACCACTTGTATTTAGCACTGCTATGTCACTATCTGCTGCACAAGGTACAATACTCTCTTCAATCTGATGCTCACCACTTGTATTTAGCACTGTTATGTCACTATCTGCTGCACAAGGTACAATACTCTCTTCAATCTGATGCTCACCAATTGTATTTAGCACTGTTATGTCACTAGCTGCTGCACAAGGTACAATACTCTCTTCAATCTGATGCTCACCACTGTTATGTCACTATCTGCTGCACAAGGTACAATACTCTCTTTAATCTGATGCTCACCACATGTATTTTGCACTGCTATGTCACTATCTTCTGCACAAGGTACAATACTCTCTTCAATCTGATGCTCACCACTTGTATTTAGCACTGTTATGTCACTATCTGCTGCACAAGGTACAATACTCTCTTCAATCTGATGCTCACCACTTGTATTTAGCACTGCTATGTCACTATCTGCTGCACAAGGTACAATACTCTCTTCAATCTGATGCTCACCACTTGTATTTAGCACTGTTATGTCACTATCTGCTGCACAAGGTACAATACTCTCTTCAATCTGATGCTCACCACATGTATTTTGCACTGCTATGTCACTATCTGCTGCACAAGGTACAATACTTTCTTCAATCTGATGCTCAACACATGTATTTAGAACTGTTATGTCACTATCTGCTGCACAAGGTACAATACTTTCTTCAATCTGATGCTCACCACATGTATTTAGCACTGTTATGTCACTATCTGCTGCACAAGGTACAATACTTTCTTCAATCTGATGCTCACCACATGTATTTAGCACTGCTATGTCACTATCTGCTGCACAAGGTACTCTACTCTTTTCAATCTGATGCTCACCACTTGTATTTAATACTGCTATGTCACTATCTGCTGCACAAGGTACAATACTCTCTTCAATCTGATGCTCACCACTTGTATTTAGCACTGCTATGTCACTATCTGCTGCACAAGGTACAATACTCTCTTCAATCTGATGCTCACCACATGTATTTTGCACTGCTATGTCACTATCTGCTGCACAAGGTACATTACTCTCTTCAATCTGATGCTCACCACATGTATTTTGCACTGCTATGTCACTATCTGCTGCACAAGGTACAATACTCACTCCAGTGTGATGCTCACCACTAGTGATGTCGCAAACCTAAAATTTTCGGTTCGCGAACGGCGGACTCGAACTTCCGCTACTGTTTGCGAACCGGGCGAACCGCCATTGACTTCAATAGGCAGGCGAACTTTAAAACCCACAGGGACTCTTTCTGGCCACAATAGTGATGGAAAAGTTGTTTCAAGGGACTAACACCTGGACTGTGGCATGCCGGAGGGGGATCCCTGGCAAACTCCCATGGAAAATTACATAGTTGATGCAGAGGGGGGTAGTTATCAAGCCGTCAACCTCAAATACGCTGGAATTCCGCAGCGTATTTGTGGCGAGGCTGATTCGCCTTAGTTATCAAAGGCTCGAGACCGGCAAAAGTAGAATTTTGTGACGTAAACTTTGATCCGCCGGACTCAGTCCGACACAGATCGATTCTTACGTCACTCCAGATGTTCCACACACAAGTGCGGCACAATCTGACTACTTTTCTAGTTATCAAATGACTAGCAGGTACGCTCGGCACTTTTACGGCCCAGCGTACCTGGTTATCAAACCGCCACCCCTGGAGGGGGCGGATTCCATAGGAATCAATGGGAGTCTGACCATAGCGAAAGTACAAGTTCGCTGCTGACAGACATCTCATTGATTTCTATGGGAGCTGTCTGCACCTAACACCCTAACATGTACCCCGAATCTAAACACCACTAATCTGTGCCCCCTACACTGCCGCAACTAAATAAAGTTATTACCCCCTAAACCGCCGCTCCTGGAGCCCACCGCAAGCTACTCTATACATATTAACCCCTAAACCGCCGCTCCCAGAGCCCACCGCAACTATAATATATGTATTAACCCCTAAACCGCCGCTCCCTGAACCCGCCGCAACCTATATTAAATTTATTAACCCCTATCCTGCCCCCCCTACACCGTCGCCACCTATATTAAATTTATTAACCCCTATCCTGCCCCCCACTACACCGCCGCCACTGTAATAAAATTATTAACCCCTAAACCTAAGTCTAACACTAACCCTAACACCCCCCTAACTTAAATATTAATGAAATAAATCTAAATAATATTTCTATTATTAACTAAGTTAATCCTATTTAAAACTAAATACTAACCTGTAAAATAAACCCTAATATAGCTACAATATAAATAATAATTATATTGTAGCTATCTTAGGATTTATTTTTATTTTTCAGGCAACTTTCAATTTATTTTAACCAGGTTCAATAGCTATTAAATAGTTATTAACTATTTAATAGCTATCTAGCTAAAATAAAGAGAAATGTACCTGTAAAATAAAAACTAACCTAAGTTACAATTACACCTAACACTACACTATACTTAAATAAATTATTCCTATTTAAAACTAAATACTTACCTGTAAAATAAACCCTAAGATAGCTACAATATAATTAATAATTACATTGTAGCTATCTTACGGCTAGATTTAGAGTTTTGTCGGTAACGACCCGCGTATCTAACGCTGGCTTTTTTCTAGCCGCACCTTTAAAATAACTCTGGTATTGAGAGTCCACAGAAAGGCTGCGTTAGGCTCCAAAAAAGGAGCGTACAGCATATTTAACGCTACTGCAACTCTCGATACCAGAGTTGCTTACGGACGCGGCCAGCCTCAAAAACGTGCTCGTGCACGATTCCCCCATAGGAAACAATGGGGCTGTTTGAGCTGAAAAAAACCTAACACCTGCAAAAAAGCTGAGTTCAGCTCCTAACGCAGCCCCATTGTTTCCTATGGGGAAACACTTCCTACGTCTGCACCTAACACTCTAACATGTACCCCGAGTCTAAACTACCCTAACCTTACACTTATTAACCCCTATTCTGCCGCCCCCACTATCGCTGACCCCTGCATATTATTATTAACCCCTAATCTGCCGCTCTGTAAACCGTCGCTACTTACATTATCCCTATGTACCCCTAATCTGCTGCCCCTAACACCGCCGACCCCTATATTATATTTATTAACCCCTAATCTGCCCCCCACAACGTCGCCTCCACCTGCCTACACTTATTAACCCCTAATCTGCCGAGCGGACCGCACCGCTATTATTATAAAGTTATTAACCCCTAATCCGCCTCACTAACCCGATAATAAATAGTATTAACCCCTAATCTGCCCTCCCTAACATCGCCGACACCTAACTTCAATTATTAACCCCAAATCTGCTGACTGGAGCTCACCGCTATTCTAATAAATGTATTAACCCCTAAAGCTAAGTCTAACCCTAACACTAACACCCCCCTAAATTAAATATAATTTTAATCTAACAAAATTAATTAACTCTTATTAAATAAATTATTCCTATTTAAAGCTAAATACTTACCTGTAAAATAAATCCTAATATAGCTACAATATAAATTATATTTATATTATAGCTATTTTAGGATTAATATTTATTTTACAGGTAACTTTGTATTTATTTTAACCAGGTACAATAGCTATTAAATAGTTAAGAACTATTTAATAGCTAAAATAGTTAAAATAATTACAAATTTACCTGTAAAATAAATCCTAACCTAAGTTACAATTAAACCTAACACTACACTATCAATAAATTAATTAAATAAAATACCTATAATTATCTACAATTAAACCTAACACTACACTATCAATAAATAAATTAAATACAATTCCTACAAATAAATACAATGAAATAAACTAACTAAAGTACAAAAAAATAAAAAAGAACTAAGTTACAAAAAATAATAAAATATTTACAAACATTAGAAATATATTACAACCATTTTAAACTAATTACACCTACTCTAAGCCCCCTAATAAAATAACAAAGCCCCCCAAAATAAAAAAAATGCCCTACCCTATTCTAAATTACTAAAGTTCAAAGCTCTTTTACCTTACCAGCCCTGAACAGGGCCCTTTGCGGGGCATGCCCCAAGAAGTTCAGCTCTTTTGCCTGTAAAAAAAAACATACAATACCCTCCCCAACATTACAACCCACCACCCACATACCCCTAATCTAACCCAACCCCCCCTTAAATAAACCTAACACTAAGCCCCTGAAGATCTCCCTACCTTGAGTCGTCTTCACCCAGCCGAGCCAAATTCTTCATCCAAGCGGAGCAAGAAGAGGTCCTCCATCCGGTAGAAGTCTTCATCCAAGCGGGGCAGAAGAGGTCTTCCATCCGATTGAAGTCTTCATCCAAGAGGCATCTTCTATCGTCATCCATCCGGAGCGGAGCGGCAGCATCCTGAAGACCTCCGACGCGGAACATCCATCCTGGCCGACGACTGAACGACGAATGACGGTTCCTTTAAATGACATCATCCAAGATGGCATCCCTCGAATTCCGATTGGCTGATAGGATTCTATCAGCCAATCGGAATTAAGGTAGGAATATTCTGATTGGCTGATGGAATCAGCCAATCAGAATCAAGTTCAATCCGATTGGCTGATCCAATCATCCAATCGGATTGAACTTGATTCTGATTGGCTGATTCCATCAGTCAATCAGAATATTCCTACCTTAATTCCGATTGGCTGATAGAATCCTATCAGCCAATCGGAATTGAGGGGACACCATCTTGGATGACGTCCCTTAAAGGAGCCTTCATTCGTCGGTAGTCCGTCGGTGAAGAAGGATGTTCCGCGTCGGCGGGATGAAGATTCAAGACCCGGCTTGGAAGATGACATCGCCCGGATAGAAGACCTCTTCAGCGCCTCTTGGAAGATGACATCGCCCGGATCGAAGACTTCTTCAGCGCCACCTGGATGATGACTTCATCGGATGGAAGATTTCTTCAGCGCCGCTTGGAGGATTAACTTCTTCCGCTCCAGATGTCCACTTCGGTTCCATCGCTGCTCGGCTGAGTGAAGACGACTCAAGGTAGGATCATCTTCAGGGGATTAGTGTTAGGTTTTTGTAAGGGGGGTTTGGGTTAGATTAGGGGTATGTGGGTGGTGGGTTTTAATGTTGGGGGGTTGTATTTTTCTTTTACAGGCAAAAGAGCTGAACTTTTTGGGGCATGCCCCCACAAATGGCCCTTTTAAGGGCTAATAAGGTAAAAGAGCTTTGAACTTTATTTAATTTAGAATAGGGTAGGGCATTTTTTTATTTTGGGGGGTTTGTTATTTTATTAGGGGGCTTAGATTAGGTGTTAGTAGCTTAAAATTGTTGAAATATTTTTAAAATGTTTTTTAACTTATTTTTTTATTTTTTGTAACTTAGTTTTTTTTATTTTTTGTACTTTAGTTAGTTTATGTAATTGTATTTAATTGTAGTTATTTGTATTTAATTTATTTAATTAATTTAATGATAGTGTAGTATTAGGTTTAATTGTAACTTAGGTTAGGATTTATTTTACAGGTAATTTTGTATTTCTTTTAGCTAGGTAGTTATTAAATAGTTAATAACTATTTAATAACTATTCTAACTAGCTAAAATAAATACAAAGTTACCTGTAAAATAAATATAAATCCTTAGGCCTAGATTTGGAGTTTGGCGTTAGCCGTGAAAACCAGCGTTAGAGGCTCCTAACGCTGGTTTTGGCCGCCCGCTGGTATTTGGAGTCAGTGATTAAAGAGTCTAACGCTCACTTTTCAGCCGCGACTTTTCCATACCGCAGATCCCCTTACGTCAATTGCGTATCCTATCTTTTCAATGGGATCTTCCTAACGCCGGTATTTAGAGTCGTTTCTGAAGTGAGCGTTAGAGCGTTAGAACGACAAAACTCCAGCCGCAGGAAAATAGCAGTAGTTAAGAGCTTTCTGGGCTAACGCCGGTTCATAAAGCTCTTAACTACTGTACCCTAAAGTACACTAACACCCATAAACTACCTATGTACCCCTAAACCAAGCTCCCCCCACATCGCCGCCACTCGATTAAAATTTTTTAACCCCTAATCTGCCGACCGCCACCTACGTTATACTTATGTACCCCTAATCTGCTGCCCCTAACACTGCCGACCCCTATATTATATTTATTAACCCCTAACCTGCCCCCCACAACGTCACCGCCAGCTACTTAAAATAATTAACCCCTAATCTTCCGACTGCAAAGCGCCGCCACCTACGTTATCCCTATGTACCCCTAATCTGCTGCCCCTAACACCGCCGACCCCTAGATTATATTTATTAACCCCTAATCTGCTCCCCTCAACGTCGCCGACACCTGCCTACACTTATTAACCCCTAATCTGCCGAGCGGACCTGAGCGCTACTATAATAAATGTATTAACCCCTAATCCGCCTCACTAACCCTATAATAAATAGTATTAACCCCTAATCTGCCCTCCCTAACATCGTCGACACCTAACTTCAATTATTAACCCCTAATCTGACGACCGGAGCTCACCGCTACTATAATAAATGGATTAACCCCTAAAGCTAAGTCTAACCCTAACTCTAACACCCCCCTAAGTTAAATATAATTTAAATCTAACGAAATAAATTAACTCTTATTAAATAAATTATTCCTATTTAAAGCTAAATACTTACCTGTAAAATAAATCATAATATAGCTACAATATAAATTATAATTATATTATAGCTATTTTAGGATTTATATTTATTTTACAGGCAACTTGGTAATTATTTTAACCAGGTACAATAGCTATTTAATAGTTACCTAGTTAAAATAATAACAAATTTACCTGTAAAATAAATCCTAACCTAAGATATAATTAAACCTAACACTACCCTATCAATAAATTAATTAAATAAACTACCTACAATTACCTACAATTAACCTAACACTACACTATCAATAAATTAATTAAACACAATTGCTACAAATAAATACAATTAAATAAACTATCTAAAGTACAAAAAATAAAAAAGAACTAAATTACAAAAAATAAAAAAATATTTACAAACATAAGAAAAATATTACAACAATTTTAAACTAATTACACCTACTCTAAGCCCCCTAATAAAATAACAAAGCCCCCCAAAATAAAAAATTCCCTACCCTATTCTAAATTAAAAAAGGTAAAAGCTCTTTTACCTTACCAGCCCTGAACAGGGCCCTTTGCGGGGCATGCCCCAAGAAATCAATCAGATTGAGCTCGCATTCTATTGGCTGTTCCGATCAGCCAATAGAATGCGAGCTCAATCTGATTGGCTGATCGGATCAGCCAATCGGATTGAACTTGATTCTGATTGGCTGATTCCATCAGCCAATCAGAAAATTCCTACCTTAATTCCGATTGGCTGATAGAATCCTATCAGCCAATCGGAATTCGAGGGACGCCATCTTGGATGACGTCCCATAAAGGAACAGTCATTCGACGTTCAGTCGTCGGGCCGGATGGATGTTCCGCGCTGGAGGTCTTCAGGATCCTGCCGCTTCGCTCCGGATGGATGCTGCTTGGATGAAGACTTCAATCGGATGGAAGATCCTCTTCTGCCCCACTTGGATGAAGACTTTGACCGGATCATGGACCTCTTCAGCCCCCCGCTTGGGCTTGGATCAGGACATCGGAGGAGCTCTTCAGGACGGATCGGTGAACCTGGATGGTGAAGACAAGGTAGGAAGATCTTCAGGGGCTTAGTGTTAGGTTTATTTAAGGGGGTTTTGGGTTAGATTAGGGGTATGTGGGTGGTGGGTTGGTGGGTTGTAATGTTGGGGGGGGGTATTGTATGTTTTTTTTTACAGGCAAAAGAGCTGAAATTCTTGGGGCATGCCCCGCAAAGGGCCCTGTTCAGGGCTGGTAAGGTAAAAGAGCTTTTACCTTTTTTAATTTAGAATAGGGTAGGGAATTTTTTATTTTGGGGGGCTTTGTTATTTTATTAGGGGGCTTAGAGTAGGTGTAATTAGTTTAAAATTGTTGTAATATTTTTCTTATGTTTGTAAATATTTTTTTATTTTTTGTAACTTAGTTCTTTTTTATTTTTTGTACTTTAGCTAGTTTATTTAATTGTATTTATTTGTAGCAATTGTGTTTAATTAATTTATTGATAGTGTAGTGTTAGGTTAATTGTAGGTAATTGTAGGTAGTTTATTTAATTAATTTATTGATAGGGTAGTATTAGGTTTAATTATATCTTAGGTTAGGATTTATTTTACAGGTAAATTTGTTATTATTTTAACTAGGTAACTATTAAATAGCTATTGTACCTGGTTAAAATAATTACCAAGTTGTCTGTAAAATAAATATAAATCCTAAAATAGCTATAATATAATTATAATTTATATTGTAGCTATATTATGATTTATTTTACAGGTAAGTATTTAGCTTTAAATAGGAATAATTTATTTAATAAGAGTTAATTTATTTCGTTAGATTTAAATTATATTTAACTTAGGGGGGTGTTAGAGTTAGGGTTAGACTTAGCTTTAGGGGTTAATCCATTTATTATAGTAGCGGTGAGCTCCGGTCGTCAGATTAGGGGTTAATAATTGAAGTTAGGTGTCGACGATGTTAGGGAGGGCAGATTAGGGGTTAATACTATTTATTATAGGGTTAGTGAGGCGGATTAGGGGTTAATACATTTATTATAGTAGCGCTCAGGTCCGCTCGGCAGATTAGGGGTTAATAAGTGTAGGCAGGTGTCGGCGACGTTGAGGGGGGCAGATTAGGGGTTAATAAATATAATCTAGGGGTCGGCGGTGTTAGGGGCAGCAGATTAGGGGTACATAGGGATAACGTAGGTGGCGGCGCTTTGCGGTCGGAAGATTAGGGGTTAATTATTTTAAGTAGCTGGCGGCGACGTTGTGGGGGGCAGATTAGGGGTTAATAAATATAATCTAGGGGTCAGCGGTGTTAGGGGCAGCAGATTACGGGTACATAGGGATAATGTAGGTTGCGGCGGTTTACGGAGCGGCAGATTAGGGGTTAAAAAAATATGCAGGGGTCAGCGATAGCGGGAGCGGCAGATTAGGGGTTAATAAGTGTAAGGTTAGGGGTGTTTAGACTCGGGGTACATGTTAGAGTGTTAGGTGCAGACGTAGAAAGTGTTTCCTCATAGGAAACAATGGGGCTGCGTTAGGAGCTGAACGCTGCTTTTTTGCAGGTGTTAGGTTTTTTTTCAGCTCAAACAGCCCCATTGTTTCCTATGGGGATATCGTGCACGAGCACGTTTTTGAGGCTGGCCGCGTCCGTAAGCAACTCTGGTATCGAGAGTTGCATTTGCGGTAAAAATGCTCTACGCTCCTTTTTTGGAGCCTAACGCAGCATTTGTTTGAAATCTCGATACCAGAGTTAAATTTATGGTGCGGCCAGAAAAAAGCCCGCGGAGCGTTAACAGCCCTTCTAACGCCAAACTCCAAATCTAGGCCTAAGATAGCTACAATGTAATTATTAATTATATTGTAGCTATCTTAGGGTTTATTTTACAGGTAAGTATTTAGTTTTAAATAGGAATAACTTATTTAAGTATAGTGTAGTGTTAGGTGTAATTGTAACTTAGGTTAGTTTTTATTTTACAGGTACATTTCTCTTTATTTTAGCTAGGTAAGCTATTAAATAGTTAATAACTATTTAATAGCTATTGTACCTGGTTAAAATAAATTGAAAGTTGCCTGTAAAATAAAAATAAATCCTAAGATAGCTACAATATAATTATTATTTATATTGTAGCTATATTAGGGTTTATTTTAAAGGTAAGTATTTAGTTTTAAATAGGATTAATTTAGTTCATAAGAGTAATATTATTTAGATTTATTTCATTAATATTTAAGTTAGGGGGGCGTTAGGGTTAGGGTTAGACTTAGGTTTAGGGGTCAATAATTTTATTACAGTGTCGGCGGTGTAGTGGGGGGCAGGATAGGGGTTAATTAATTTATTATTGGTGACGACGGTGTAGGGGGGGCAGGATAGGGGTTAATAGGTTTAATATAGGTTGTGGCGGGTTCAGGGAGCGGCGGTTTAGGGGTTAAATTATTTATTTAGTTTCGTCGAGGTGCGGGATCAGCAGGATAGGGGTTGATAATTTTATTATAGAGGGCGACGGTATAGGGGGGGCAGTATAGGGGTTACTAGGTATAATGTAGGTGGCAGCGGTGTCCGGGAGCGGCGGTTTAGGGGTTAATACATTTATCAGAGTTGCGGCAGGGTCTAGGAGCGGCGGTTTAGGGGTTAGTAACTTTATTGAGTTGCGGGAGGCTCCGGGGGCGCCGGTATAGGGATAGAACAGTGTAGTTTAGTGTGGGTGCTTAGTGACAGGCTAGCAATAAAGCTGGGAAAAAGCCGAAGAGCAGCGAGATCGGATGAGTGATAACTATCAAAGTCCACTGCTCATCGCCCCGCGGCTTTTTGACAGCTTTATTTGATAACTTAGGCGAACGTATTCAAGGTCCGCGGCGGCGAAGGTAGGCGAGCTTAGGCGGGTGTATTGGGCCGGCGAAGGCAGAAAAGTTGACGGCTTGATAACTACCCCCCAGAGTCCGCTTTTAACCCATAAAGGGCCTAAATCACCTAACATTCCTAAATTGTTTGGAATAACGTGCTTTAAAACATCAGGTATGATGTTGTATCAATAAGGTAGTGTAAGGGTTACGCCCGCTTCACAGTGACAGACCAAACTCCCCGTGTAACGCACCGCAAACAACCGCAAACAGTCCATTTGCACAACCACGAGATAGATAGATTTGATATATAGATACATAGATTACATAGATCAATAGATGCAATATACATTGGATAGATACAAATTACATAGATCAATAGATGCAATATACATTTGATAGATATGAATTACATAGATCAATAGATGCAATATACATTTGATAGATACGAATTACATAGATCAATGGATACAATATACATTTGATAGATACGAATTACATAGATCAATAGATGCAATATACATTTGATAGATACGAATTACATAGATCAATAGATTCAATATACATTTGATAGATACGAATTACATAGATCAATAGATGCAATATACATTTGATAGATACGAATTACATAGATCAAAAGATGCAATATACATTTGATAGATACGAATTACATAGATCAATAGATGCAATATACATTTGATAGATACGAATTACATAGATCAATAGATGCCATATACATTTGATAGATACGAATTACATAGATCAATAGATGCAATATACATTTGATAGATACGAATTACATAGATCAAAAGATGCAATATACATTTGATAGATACGAATTACATAGATCAATAGATGCAATACACATTTGATAGATACGAATTACATAGATCAAAAGATGCAATATACATTTGATAGATACGAATTACATAGATCGATAGATGCAATATACATTTGATAGATATGAATTACATAGATCAATAGATGCAATATACATTTGATAGATATGAATTACATAGATCAATAGATGCAATATACATTTGATAGATACGAATTACATAGAGCAATAGATGCAATATACATTTGATAGATACGAATTACATAGATCAAAAGATGCAATATACATTTGATAGATACAAATTTCATAGATCGATAGATGCAATATACATTAGATAGATATGAATTACATAGATCAATAGATGCAATATACATTTGATAGATACGAATTACATAGATCAATAGATGCAAAATACATTTGACAGATACGATTTACATAGATAAATAGATGCAATATACATTTGATAGATACGAATTACATAGATCAATAGATGCAATAAATATTTGATAGATACGATTGATAGTTAGATAGATTCGATAGATAAATAGATAGATTTGATAGATATATAATTTCCCTGACAGAGAATTACAATAAGACATGTGGTCTGTGACCTATGGTAAGGTTCCCAGAGGCAGTTGCGCCGCCAGGGGAGGTGTATATGGCATGGATTTTTGGAACCGGGAGATGGAAAAAGATGCTTGGTTGGTCCTCCTGCTTCAAATTTGGGGCACTGCACGTGCAATCTATTGTGCCACCAGATATGAGTGGTATGTTAAGTAGTACTATTCTTAGCAGTTTAATACCTGTTACTCCCCCTATGGGGGGAGGTGTATATGGCATGGATTTTAGGAACCGGGAGATGGAAAAAGATGCTCCTACTTCAAATTTGGCCGAAACACAAGTGGCTGTCACAAAACAGTCCGGCCACGAGATAGATAGATTTGATAGATAGATACATAGATTACATAGATCAATAGATGCAATATACATTGGATAGATACAAATTACATAGATCAAAAGATGCAATATACATTTGATAGATATGAATTACATAGATCAATAGATGCAATATACATTTGATTGATACAAATTACATAGATCAAAAGATGCAATATACATTTGATAGATACGAATTACATAGATCAATAGATGCAATATACATTTCATCGATACGAATTACATAGATCAAAAAGATGCAATATACATTTGATAGATACGAATTACATAGATCAATAGATGCAATATACATTTGATAGATACGAATTACATAGATCAATAGATGCAATATACATTTGATAGATACGAATTACATAGATCAATAGATGCAATATACATTTGATAGATATGAATTACATAGATCAAAAGATGCAATATATATTTGATAGATAGGATTGATAGATAGATTTGATAGATAAATAGATAGATTTGATAGATATATAATTTCCCTGACAGAGAATTACTATAAGACATGCGGTCTGGGACCCATCGTATGGTTCCCAGAGGCAGTTGCGCCACCAGGGGACGTGTATATGGCATTGATTTTCGGAACCGGGATAGATACAAATTACATAGATCAATAGATGCAATATACATTTGATAGATATGAATTACATAGATCAATAGATGCAATATACATATGATAGATACGAATTACATAGATCAATAGATGCAATATACATTTGATAGATACGAATTACATAGATCAATAGATGCAATATACATTTGATCGATACGAATTACATAGATCAAAAGATGCAATATACATTTGATAGATACGAATAACATAGATCAATAGATGCAATATACATTTGATAGATACGAATTACATAGATCAATAGATGCAATATACATTTGATAGATACAAATTACATAGATCAAAAGATGCAATATACATTTGATAGATACGAATTACATAGATCAAAAGATGCAATATATATTTGATAGATAGGATTGATAGATAGATTCGATAGATAAATAGATAGATTTGATAGATATATAATTTCTCTGACAGAGAATTACAATAAGACATGCGGTCTGTGACCCATGGTAAGTTCCCAGAGGCAGTTGCGGCGCCAGGAGACGTGTATATGGCATGGATTTTCGGAACCGGGAGATGGAAAAAGATGCTTGGCTGATCCTCCTGCTTCAAATTTGGGGCACTGTGCGTGCAATCTATTGTGCCACCAGATATGAGTGGTGTGTAAAGTAGTTCTATTCTTAGCCGTTTAATACCTGTTACTCCCCCTATGGGGGGAGGTGTATATGGCATGGATTTTAGGAACCGGGAGATGGAAAAAGATGCTTGGTCGGTCCTCCTACTTCAAATTTGGCCGAAACACAAGTGGCTGTCACAAAACAGTCCGGCCACAAGATAGATAGATTTGATAGATAGATACATAGATTACATAGATTAATAGATGCAATATACATTTGATAGATACGAATCACATAGATCAATAGATGCAATATACATTTGATAGATACGAATTACATAGATCAATAGATGCAATATACATTTGATAGATACAAATTACATAGATCAATAGATGCAATATATATTTGATTGATAGGATTGATAGATAGATTTGATAGATAAATTGATAGATTTGATAGATATATAATTTCCCTGACAGAGAATTACTATAAGACATGTGGTCTGGGACCCATCTTATGGTTCCCAGAGGCAGTTGCGCCACCAGGGGACATGTATATGGCATTGATTTTCGGAACCGGGAGATGGAAAAAGTAGCTTGCTCGGTCCTCCTGCTTCAAATTTGGGGCACTGCACGTGCAATCTATTGTGCCACCAGATATGAGTTGTGTGTTAAATAGTACTATTCTTAGCAGTTTAATACCTGTTACTCCCCCTATGGGGGGAGGTGTATATGGCATGGATTTTAGGAACCGGGAGATGGAAAAAGATGCTTGGTCGGTCCTCCTACTTCAAATTTGCCCGAAACACAAGTGGCTGTCACAAAACAGTCTGGCCACGAGATAGATAGATTTGATAGATAGATACATAGATTACATAGATCAATAGATGCAATATAAATTGGATAGATACGAATTACATAGATCAATAGATGCAATATACATTTTATAGATACCAATTACATAGATCAATAGATGCAATATACATATGATAGATACGAATTACATAGATCAATACATGCAATATACATTTGATAGATACGAATTACATAGATCAAAAGATGCAATATACATTTGATAGATACAAATTACATAGATCAATAGATGCAATATACATTTGATAGATAAGAATTACATAGATCAAAAGATGCAATATACATTTGATATATACGAATTACATAGATCAATAGATGCAATATACATTTGATAGATACGAATTACATAGATCAAAAGATGCAATATACATTTGATAGATACATATTACATAGATCAATAGATGCAATATACATTTGATAGATACAAATTACATAGATCAATAGATGCAATATACATTTCATAGATATGAATTATATAGATCAATAGATGCAATATACATTTGATAGATACAAATTAGATAGCTAAAAAGATGCAATATACATTTGATAGATACGAATTACATAGATGAAAAGATGCAATATATATTTGATAGATACGATTGATAGTTAGATAGATTCGATAGATGCAATATACATTTGATAGATATGAATTACATAGATCAATAGATGCAATATACATTTGATAGATACAAATTACATAGATGAAAAGATGCAATATATATTTGATAGATACGAATTACATAGATCAATAGATGCAATATACATTTGATAGATACTAATTACATAGATCAAAAGATGCAATATACATTTGATAGATACGAATTACATAGATCAATAGATGCAATATACATTTGATAGACACGAATTACATAGATCAAAAGATGCAATATACATTTGATAGATACGAATTACATAGATCAATAGATGCAATATACAATTGATAGATATGAATTATATAGATCAATAAATGCAATATACATTTGATAGATACGAATTACATAGATCAGTAGATTCAATAAACTTTTGATAGATACGAATTACATAGATCGATAGATGCAACATACATTTAATAGATATGAATTACATATCTATCAAATGTATATTGCATCTATTGATCTATGTAATTCATATCTATTAAATGTATGTTGCATCTATCGATCTAAGAATTACATAGATTAATAGATGCAATATACATTTGATAGATACGATTGATAGTTAGATAGATTTGATAGATAAATATATAGATTTGATAGATATATAATTTCCCACACAGAGAATTACAAAGACGTGCGGACTGGGACCCATGGTAAGGTTACTTCCTTTTGCACAATCGAGTACACATTGGGGTCTGGGATTGCCTTTTGTGCAAAGAAATTGTGGCCAGGTACCTTCCACTGCAGTGTCCCCTATCAGGGGACGTGTATATGGCATGGATTTATTGAATCGGGAGATGGAAAATGATGCTTGGACACCCAGTACAGGTTGTTCTCCTTCAGCCTTTTTATACGAGGGTTCCCGACCCTCAACATGCAAGACAGCATGAAAGACCCCATATGCCATGACTTCCTTTTCCACAATCGAGTACAGGTATGGCATTGATTTTAGGAACCCAGAGATAATTTTTAGGAACCGGGAGATGGAAAAAGGTGTTTGGACACCGAGTACAGGTCGTTCTCCTTCAGCCTTTTTATACGAGGGTCCCCGACCCTCAACATGCACGACAGCATGAAAGACCCCATATGCCATGACTTCCTTTTGCACAATCGAGTACAGGTATGGCATCGATTTTAGGAACCCGGAGATAATTTTTAGGAACCGGGAGATGGAAAAAGATGCTTGGACACCCAGTACAGGTCGTTCTCCTTCAGCCTTTTTATAAGAGGGTCCCCGACCTTCAACAGGTACGACAGCATGAAAGACCCCATATGCCATGACTTCCTTTTGCACAATCGAGTACAGGTATGGCATCGATTTTAGGAACCCGGAGATAATTTTTAGGAACCGGGAGATGGAAAAAGATGCTTGGACACCCAGTACAGGTCGTTCTCCTTCAGCCTTTTTATAAGAGGGTCCCCGACCTTCAACAGGCATGACAGCATGAAAGACCCCATATGCCATGACTTCCTTTTGCACAATCGAGTACAGGTATGGCATCGATTTAAGGAACCCAGAGGTATTTTTTAGGAACCAGGAGATGGAAAAAGATGCTTGGACACCCAGTACAGTTCGTTCTCCTTCAGCCTTTTTATAAGAGGGTCCCCGACCCTCAACAGGCACGACAGCATGAAAGACCC
>NC_069502.1:1239720145-1239737645 GCF_027579735.1 Bombina bombina
GAGAGGGGGAGGGAGAGCACAAAAGAGAGGGGGAGAGAGCACAAAAGAGAGGGGGAGAGAGCTCAAAAGAGACGGGGAGAGCACAAAAGAGGGGGGGGAGAGAGCACAAAAGAGAGGGGGGGGAGAGCACAAAAGAGAGGGGAGGGAGAGCACAAAAGAGAGGGGGAGAGAGCACAAAAGAGAGGGGGAGAGAGCTCAAAAGAGACGGGGAGAGCACAAAAGAGGGGGGGAGAGAGCACAAAAGAGAGGGGGGAGAGAGCACAAAAGAGAGGGGGGAGAGGGCACAAAAGAGAGGGGGGAGAGCACAAAAGAGGGGGGGAGAGAGCACAAAAGAGAGGGGAGAGAGAGCACAAAAGAGAGGGGGGAGAGCACAAAACAGAGAGGGAGAGAGTACAAAAGAGAGGGGGGAGAGAGCACAAAAGAGAGGGGGAGAGAGCACAAAAAAGAGGGGGGAGAGAGCACAAAAGAGAGGGGGGAGAGAGCACAAAAAAGAGGGGGAGAGAGCACAAAAGAGAGGGGGGGGAGAGAGCACAAAAGAGAGGGGGAGAGAGCACAAAAGAGAGGGTGAGAGAGCACAAAAGAGAGGGGAAAGAGCACAAAAGAGAGTGCAGATAGAGCACAAAAGAGAGGGGGAGGGAGCACAAAAGAGAGGGGAAAGAGCACAAAAGAGAGTGCAGATAGAGCACAAAAGAGAGGGGGAGAGAGCACAAAAGAGAGGGGGGAGAGAGCACAAAAGAGAGGGAGAGAGAGCACAAAAGAAAGGGGAGAGAGCACAAAAGAGATGAGGAGAGAGCACCAAAGAGAGCGGGAGAGAGCACAAAAGAGAAGGGGGAGAGAGCACAAAATCGAGGGGGAGAGAGCACAAAAGAGAGGGGAGAGAGAGCACAAAAGAGAGGGGGGAGAGAACACAAAAGAAAGGGGGATAGAGCACAAAAGAGAGGGGGAGAGAGCACAAATGAGAGGGGGAGAGAGCACAAAAGAGAGGGTAGAGAGAGCACAAAAGAGAGGGGGTGAGAGTTCAAAAGAGAGGGGGAAGAGAGCACAAAAGCGAGGGGGAGAGCACAAAAGAGAGGGGAGGGAGAGCACAAAAGAAAGCGGGGAGAGAGCTCAAAAGAGAGGGGGGAGAGAGCAAAAAAGATACGGAGGAGAGAGCACAAAAGAGAGGGGGAGAGAGCACAAAAGAGAGGAGGAGAGAGCACAAAAGAGAGGGGGGAGAGAGCACAAAAGAGAGGGGGAGAGAGCTCAAAAGAGAGGGGGAGAGCTCACAAATGAGAGGGGGAGAGCAGAAAAGAGGGGGGTAGCACAAAAGAGAGGGGAGAGAGCACAAAAAGAGAGGGGGAGAGAGAGCACAAAATAGAGGGGGGAGAGAGCACAAAAGAGAAGGGGGAGAGAGCACAAAAGAGAGGGGGGAGAGAACACAAAAGAAAGAGGGAGAGAGCACAAAAGAGAGGGGGATAGAGCACAAAAGATAGGGAGGAGAGAGCACAAAAGAGAGGGGGGGAGAGAGCACAAAAGAGAGGGGGAGAGAGCACAAAAGAGAGGGGGGAGAGAGCGCAAAGAGAGGGGGGAGAGAGTGAAAAAAGAGAGGGGGGAGAGAGCACAAAAGAGAGGGAGGAGAGAGCACAAAAGAGAGGGGGAGAGAGCACAAAAAAGAGGGGGGAGAGAGCGCAAAGAGAGGGGGGAGAGAGCACAAAAGAGAGAGGAGAGAGAGCACAAAAGAGAGGGGGGATAGAACACAAAAGAAAGGGGGAGAGAGCACAAAAGAGAGGGGGATAGAGCACAAAAGAGAGGGGGAGAGAGCACAAAAGAGAGGGGGAGAGAGCACAAAAGAGAGGGGTAGAGAGCACAAAAGAGAGGGGGGAGAGAGCGCAAAAGAGAGGGGGGAGAGAGCACAAAAGAGAGGGGGAGAGAGCACAAAAGAGAGGGGAAAGAGAGCACAAAAGAGAGTGGAAAGAGAGCACAAAAGAGAGGGGAGGGAGAGCACAAAAGAGAGGGGGGAGAGAGCACGAAAGAGAGGGGGGAGAGAGCACAAAAGAGAGGGGAAGAGAAAGCACAAAATAGAGGGGAAGAGAGCACAAAAGAGAGGGGGAGAGCAGAAATGATGGGGGAGAGAGCACAAAAGAGAGGGGGAGAGAGCACAAAAAGAGAGGGGGAGAGAGAGCACAAGAGAGGGGGAGAGAGCACAAAAGAGAGGGGGGGAGAGCACAAAAGAGGGGGGAGAGAGCACCAAAGAGAGGGGGGAGAGAGCATAAAAGAGAGGGGGAGAAAGCACAAAAGACAGGGGGGAGAGCACCAAAGAGAGGGGGGAGAGAGCATAAAAGAGAGGGGGGAGAAAGCACAAAAGAGAGGGGGGAGAGCACAAAAGATAGGGGGAGAGAGCACAAAAGAGAGGGGGATAGAGCACAAAAGAGAGGGGGATAGAGCACAAAAGAGCGGGGTAGAGAGCACAAAAGAGAGGGGGAGAGAGCACAAAAGATAGGGAGGAGAGAGCACAAAAGAGAGGGGGGAGAGAGCACAAAAGAGAGGGCGAGAAAGCACAAAAGAGAGGGGGAGAGAGCACAAAATAGAGGGTGAGAGTGCGCAAAAGAGAGGGAGAGAGACAGCAAATGAGAGGAGAGAGAGCAAATGAGAGGAGAGAGAGAGAGCAAAAGAGACGAGAGAGAGCAAACAAGAGGAGAGAGAGAGCAAACGAGAGGAGAGAGAGAGAGCAAACGAGAGGAGAGAGAGAGAGCAAATGAGAGGGGGGAAGAGAGAGAGCAAAAGAGGAAGAGAGAGCAAACGAGAGGAGAGAGAGAGAGAGCAAACGAGAGGGGGGAGAGAGAGAGCAAAAGAGAGGGGAGAGAGAGAGAGCAAAAGAGAGTGGAGAGAGAGAGAGAGCAAAAGAGAGGGGAGAAAGAGAGAGAAAAAGAGAGGGGGGATAGAGAGAGAGCAAGGGGTGGGACCGTTGTACTGCAAAAAATGGCCAGTGTACACGGGCTTTAGGACTAGTCCTATATAATAAAAGGCCAGGTATGTTTGTCCATAGCTGTCATGCGCAGTAGAGACTGTGCAAGAACAAACATACCTGGCATTTTAGCAGCAGAGATGGTGATCTGAAGTGGCCGTAATAGGGGGCGTGGCCAAGCAGGAGCGAGATAGCCAAAGAGAAGGGGAGAGAGAGAGAGCAAAAGAGAGGGAAGAGAGAGCAAAAGAGAGGGGAGAGAGAGAGATAGCCAAAGAGAAGAGGGGAGAGAGAGCGCAAAAGAACGGGGAAGAGAGAGTGCAAATGAAAGGGGGAGAGAGAGCACAAAAGAGAGGGGGAGAGAAATCAAAAGAGAGGGGAGAGAGAGCAAAAGAGAGTGGGGAGAGAGAGATAGCCAAAGAGAAGGGGGGAAACAGAGCGCAAAAAAACAGGGAAGAGAGAGTGCAAATGAGAGGGGGAGAGAGAGCGCAAAAGAGAGGGGGAGAGAAAGCGCAAAAGAGAGGTATTAGACAGAGAAAGCAAAAGACAGGGGAGAGAGCAAAAGAGAGTGGGGAGAGAGAGATAGCCAAAGAGAAGGGGGGAAAAAGAGAGCAAAAGAACGGGGAAGAGAGAGTGCAAATGAGAGGGGGAGAGAGAGCGCAAAAGAGAGGGGGAGAGAAAGTGCAAAAGAGAGGGGGAGAGAAAGCACAAAAGAGAGGGATTAGAGAGAGAGAGCAAAAGAGAGGGGGATAGAGAGAGCAAAAGAGAGGGATTAGAGAGAGAGAGCAAAAGAGAGGGATTAGAGAGAGAGAGCAAAAGAGAGGGGGATAGAGAGAGCAAAAGAGAGGGATTAGAGAGAGCAAAAGAGAGGGGGGATAGAGAGCACAAACGAACGGGGAAGAGAGAGTTCAAAAGAGTGGGGGAGAATAGAGCCCAAAAGAGAGGGGGAGAGAGTGCAAAAGAGAGGGGGAAAGTGAAAGACCAAAAGAGAGGGGGAGAGAGCGTGCAAAAAAGAGGGGAGAGAGAGTAAAAGAGAGTGGGGAGAGAGAGAGAGCGAAAGAGAAGGGGGGAGAGAGAGCGCAAAAGAGAAGGATTAGAGAGAAAGAGCAAACGAGAGGGATTAGAGAGAGAGAGCAAAAGAGAGGGGGGAAAGAAAGCGCAAAAGAGAAGGATTAGAGAGAGAGAGCAAACGAGAGGGATTAGAGAGAGAGAGCAAAAGAGAGGGGGGAGAGAGAGCAAAAGAGAGGGGGAGAGAAAGAGCAAAAGAGAGGGGGAGAGAGAGAGAGAGAGCAAAAGAAAGGGGGAGAGAGAACAAGGGTTGGGACCGCTGTACTGCATAAAATTGGCTTTAGGACTGGTTTATTTATAAAGCGCCAGCAGATTATGCAGCGCAATACAAAGAATAACAACATTACAGGGATATAGTAATATACAAACAAGTACAGTATTGGGGTACATTACAATTGTAGGTGCAATAATTGAGTTATACAAAAGTAGAGGAAGGCCCTGCCTTTGAGCACAATCAGTAGTAGTTCATTTTTAACACAAACAGGTAGGTTACGAGTTGTGCGTTCGTCTTTTAACGCTGAAAAAAATGTCATTTCAGCGTTAAAACAGCACTGACAAGACTTGTAATGGATGTGGTGCTGTTCAAATCAGCAAATAGGATGAGAGCTACTGAAATTCTATTGGCTATTCAAATCAGCCAATAGAATTTCAGAAGCTCTCATCCTATTGGCTGTTTTGAACAGCCAATCAGATTTCAGTAGCTCTCATCCTATTGGCTGATTTGAATTTCCAAAATCAAATCAACCAATAGGAATGCAAGGGACGCCATTTAGAATCGTGTACCTTGCATTGAAGATTCAGTATACGGCGGCGACCGTATGAATAGGATGCTCTGCGCCAGATGTTTTCAGGATGGCACCGCTCCGCGCCACCAGGATAAAGATAGAAGATGCTGCCGGGATGAAGATAGAAGATGAAGATGGAACCCTCTGGATGAAGATGGAGCCACCGGGATCCTTCAAGCGGGACTTCAGCAACTGTGAGTACCTAAAGAGGGGTTAGTGTTAGGCTTTTTTAAGGTTTTAATATAAACTTGCACTTCGTTGAACAGGAACTTTTATCTGCATTCCCTCATTAACATCCCGGGAAGTGTGTACATATTACCGGCCGATGTTTGATGTACAGGTGTTTGATATATATGTGTTTATCTGTGTGTTTGTAGGTCGTTGCACCTTCAAATAAATTCATGTTTCTATGATTGAAGTTCATTCTCTTTTTATGACACTTGCTTGAACCCCTGAGTATATTTATATATTTTTCTACAATCAGTGCTGGTTTAGAATAGTCTTTTTTGGGACCCTTTTCTAGGGGGGACCCTAGACTCTCTGTATTTCTGTGTGTGTTTGTGTTTATATATGTGTACAAAGGAATTTATGTATTTATATTTGTATATATGTATTTACAGACACATATACACATACACACATAAATACATATGTACACATATATAGACATATCTAAAAGCACATTGGAGCCATTTGCAGTTAAGTAGATGAAAACTTGTAACAGCATATTTATTCAATATTCATATTTAATAAAGGTTTTAGCTATCGGCCAGTTTTGCATTAGAGGTAGTGATGTCGCGAACATAAAAATTTGGGTTCGCGAACGGCAAACGCGAACTTCCGCAAATGTTTGCGAACCGGGCGAACCACCATAGACTTCAAGAGGCAGGTGAATTTTAAAACCCACAGGGACTCTTCCTAAATTGTTTGGAATAACGTGCTTTAAAATATCAGGTATGATGTTGTATCGATCAGGTAGTGTAAGGGTTACGCCCGCTTCACAGTGACAGACCAAACTCCCACAGCGGGTACAACATCATCATCATCACACCGTACGTCCATCTGTGTAATGCTGCCTGACTGAGACCTTGGGGCCTAGTTATCAAGCCGTCAACCTCAAATACACTGGAATTCCGCAGCGTATTTGTGGCGAGGCTGATTCGCCTTAGTTATCAAGCCCTAGACACCGGCAAAAGTAGAATTTAGTGACGTAACCTTCGATCCGCCGGACTCAGTCTGACACAGATCGATTCTTACGTCACTACAGATGTTTCGCACACAAGTGCGGCACAATCAGACTATTTTGCTAGTTAACAAAAAACTAGCAGGTACGCTCGGCACTTTTCCGGCCCAGCGTACCTGGTTTTCAATCCGCCGCCCTGGAGGCGGCGGATCTCATAGGAATCAATGGGAGCCTGACCATAGCGAAAGTTCATGTTCGCTGCTGCCAGACATCCCATTGATTCCTATGGGAAACGTCTACACCTAACACCCTAACATGTACCCCGAGTCTAAACACCCCTAATCTTTCCCCTCTACACCGTCGCAACTAAATAAATGTATTACCCCCTAAACTGCTGCTCCCGGAGCCCACCGCCACTCTAATAAACTTATTAACCCCTAAACCGCCGCTCCTGGAGCCCACCGCCACTCTAATAAACTGATTAACCCCTAAACCGCCGCTCCCAGAGCCCACCGCAAGCTATAATAAATATATTAACCCCTAAACCGCCGCTCCCGGTCCCCGCCGCCACCTACATCTGAGCGGAGCGGAGCCATCTTCAGACGAGCCGACGTGGAGCCATCCTCTTCTTCCCGACGACTACCGACGAATGGATATTCCTTTAAGGGACGTCATCCAAGATGGCGTCCCTTCCATTCCGATTGGCTGATAGGATTCTATCAGCCAATCGGAATTAAGGTAGGAAAAATCTGATTGGCTGATTGAATCAGCCAATCAGATTAAAGTTCAATCCGATTGGCTGATCCAATCAGCCAATCAGATTAAGCTCGCATTCTATTGGCTGATCGGAACAGCCAATAGAATGCAAGCTCAATCTGATTGGCTGATTGGATCAGCCAATCAGATTGAACTTCAATCTGATTGGCTGATTCAATCAGCCAATCAGATGTTTCCTACCTTAATTCCGATTGGCTGATAGAATGCTATCAGCCAATCGGAATTGAAGGGACGCCATCTTGGATGACGTCCCTTAAAGGAATATCCATTCGTCGGTAGTCGTCGGGAAGAAGAGGATGGCTCCGCGTCGGCTCGTCTGAAGATGGCTCCGCTCCGCTCCGGATGGATAAAGATTGAAGACGCGGCTTGGAAGATGACATCGCCCGGATGGAAGATTTCTTCAGCGCCGCCTGGATGATGACTTCATCAGATTGAAGATTTCTTCAGCGCCCCTTAGATGATGACTTCTGCCGCTCCAGATCTCCTTTTCGGTTCCATCGGTGGGTCGGCTGTCTGAAGATGACTAAAGGTAGGATGATCTTCAGGGGGGTAGTGTAAGGTTTTTTTAAGGGGGGTTTGGGTTAGATAAGGGGTATGTGGGTGGTGGGTTTTAATGTTGGGGGGGTTGTATTTTTCTTTTACAGGCAAAAGAGCAGAATTATTTGGGGCATGCCCCGCAAAAGGCCCTTTTAAGGGCTGGTAAGGTAAAAGAGCTTTGAACTTTTTAATTTACAATAGGGTAGGGAATTTTTTTATTTTGGGGGGCTTTGCTATTTTATTAGGGGGCTTAGATTAGGTGTAAGTAGCTTAAAATTGTTGTAATATTTTTTAAATGTTTGTAACTTATTTTTTTTATTTTTTGTAACTTAGCTTTTTTTATTTTTTGTACTTTAGTTAGTTTATGTAATTGTATTTAATTGTAGTTATTTGTAGGTAGTTTATTTAATTAATTTAATGATAGTGTAGTGTTAGGTTTAATTGTAACTTAGGTTAGGATTTATTTTACAGGTTATTTTGTATTTCTTTTAGCTAGGTAGTTATTAAATAGTTAATAACTATTTAATAACTATTCTAACTAGCTAAAATAAATACAAAGTTACCTGTAAAATAAATATAAATCCTAAAATAGCTACTATGTAATTATTAATTACATTGTAGCTATCTTAGGGTTTATTTTACAGGTAAGTATTTAGTTTTAAATAGAAATAATTTATTAAAGTATAGTGTAGTGTTAGGTGTAATTGTAACTTAGGTTTGTTTTTATTTTACAGGTAAATTTCTCTTTATTTTATCTAGGTAGCTATTAAATAGTTAATAACTATTTAATAGCTATTGTACCTAGTTAAAATAAATTGAAAGATGCCTGTAAAATAAAAATAAATCCTAAGATAGCTACAATATAATTATTATTTATATTGTAGCTATATTAGGGTTTATTTTAAAGGTAAGTATTTAGTTTTAAATAGGATTAAGTTAGTTAATAATAGAAATATTATTTAGATTTATTTAATTAATATTTAAGTTAGGGGGGTGTTAGGGTTAGTGTTAGACTTAGGTTTAGGGGTTAATAATTTTATTACAGTGGCGGCGGTGTAGGGGGGGCAGGATAGGGGTTAATAAATGTATTATAGTTGGCAACGGTGTAGGGGGGTCGGGAAAGGGGTTAATAAGTTTAATATAGATTGCGGCGGGGTCCGTGAGCGGCGGTTTAGGGGTTAAACTATTTATTTAGTTGCGGCGAGGTCCGGGATCAGCAGGATAGGGGTTACTAGGTGTAATGTAGGTGGCGGCAGTGTCCGGGAGCGGCGGTTTAGGGGTTAATACATTTATAAGAGTTGCGGTGGGGTCTAGGAGCGGCGGTTTAGGGGTTGATAACTTTATTGAGTTGCGGGGGGCTCCGGGGGCGCCAGTATAGGAGGTAGAACAGTGTAGTTAGTGTGGGTGCTTAGTAACAGGCTAGCAATAAAGCTGTCAAAAGCCGAAGAGCAGCGAGATCGGATGAGTGATAACTCTCACAATCTGCTGCTCATCGCCCCGTACTTGGTGCGCTGCTTTTTGACAGCTTTATTGATAACTTAGGCGAAATTTTGCAGGTCCGCGGCGGCGATGGTAGGTGAGCTTAGGCGGGCGTATTGAACCGGCAAAGGCAGTTAAAGTAGACGCGTTGATAACTAGGCCTCATAGCCCTGTTATCTACATCCTCTGGCAATAATGGTTGTGCATCACTCATTTCTTCCAACTGATGTGTAAATAACTCCTCTGACAGATCAAGTGAAGCAGCTGTGGTGCTGTTGGTGGTGGCGGCAGGCGGGCGAGTGGTAACTTGAGAGGTGACCGAAGCTAAGCTGGAGGAGGATGGTGCGTCAAGGTTACGAGCGGAAGCTGTAGAAGATTGGGTGTCCTGTGTTAGCCAGTCAACTATGTCCTCAGAACTTTTCGAGTTCAGGGTACGTGGCCTCTGAACACTGGGCATTATTCTAGGGCCAAAGGGAATCACAGCACCACGACCATGACGGCCCCTGCAGGGTGGCCTGCCTCTGCCTGTCATTTTTTTTCGATTAGTGGTACTATGCGTGCAAGCTACTGTGACAACAGATATGAGTGGCACTGTGCACCAGCAGAAGTTGGCAGAGTAGACGCTGTAGACCTGACGCACACGCTTGCAGACAACTAACTGCTATTCAATCTATTACAGTCAAAATTGTATTTTTTTTTTAATGTACACTTCTGTTACACCAGATATGAGTTGCACTGGTGTGACACTGTGCCCTGGCAGGCCCTGAAACGCACACGCGTGAAGGAAACTGTCTGCTATTATTTCACAGTCACATTTCTAGTTTTTTTTTAACCCCTTAAGGACCAAGGCCATTTTTCAATTTCTTTCCCTTAAGGACCAGGGCTATTTTTACATTTCTGCTGTGTTTGTGTTTAGCTGTAATTTTCCTCTTACTCATTTACTGTACCCACACATATTATATACCGTTTTTCTCACTATTAAATGGACTTTCTAAAGTAACCATTATTTTCATCATATCTTATAATTTATTATTAAAAATATTATAAAATATGAGGAAAAAATGGAAAAAAAACACACTTTTTCTAACTTTGACCCCCAAAATCTGTTACACATCTACAACCACCAAAAAACAACCATGCTAAATAGTTTCTAAATTTTTTCCTGAGTTTAGAAATACCCAATGTTTACTTGTACTTTACTTTTTTTGCAAGTTATAGGGCAATAAATACAAGAAGCACTTTGCTATTTCAAAACCACTTTTTTTCAAAATGAGCGCTAGTTACATTGGTACACTGATATCTTTCAGGAATACCTGAATATCCCTTGACATGTATATATATATTTTTAGAAGACATCCCAAAGTATTGATCTAGGCCCATTTTGGTATATTTCATGCCACCATTTCACCGCCAAATGCGATCAAATACAAAACAATTGTTCACTTTTTCACAAACTTTAGGTTTCTCACAGAAATTATTTACAAAGAACTTATGCAATTATGGCATAAATGGTTGTAAATGCTTCTCTGGGATCCCCTTTGTTCAGAAATAGCAGACTTATATGGCTTTGGTGTTGCTTTTTGGTAATTAGAAGGCTGCTAAATGCCACTGCGCACCACACGTGTTTTATGCCCAGCAGTGAAGGGGTTAATTAGGGAGCATGTAGGGAGCTTGTAGAGTTAATTTTAGCTTAAGTGTGGTGTAGTAGACAACCCAAAGTATTGATATAGGCCCATTTTGGTATATTTAATGCCACCATTTCACCGCCAAATGCGATCAAATTTAAAAAAAACTTAATTTTGTTTCGCAATTTTAGGTTTCTCACTGAAATTATTTACAAACAGCTTGTGCAATTATGGAACAAATGGTTGTAAATGCTTCTCTGGGATCTCTCCCCTTTGTTCAGAAATAGCAGACATATATGACTTTGGCGTTGCTTTCTGGTAATTAGAAGGCCGCTAAATGCTGCTGCGCATCACACATGTATTATGGCTAGCAGTGAAGGGGTTAATTATGTAGTTTGTAGGGAGCTTGCAGGGTTAATTTTAGCTTTAGTGTAGAGATCAGCCTCCCACCTGACACATCAGACCCCCTGATCCCTCCCAAACAGCTCCCTTCCCTCCCCCACCCCACAATTGTCGCCGCCATCTTAAGTACTGGCAGAAAGTCTGCCAGTACTAAAATAAAAGGTTTTTAAATTTATTTTTTTTAGCATATTTACATATGCTGTGGTGTAGCATCCCCCCTTAGCCCCCAACCTCCCTGATCGCCCCCAAAACAGCTCTCTAACCCTCCCCATCTGCCTTATTGGCGGCCATCTTGGGTACTGGCAGCTGTCTGCTATTATTTCACAGTCAAAAAACTGTTGTTTTTTTTAAATGTACACTACTGTTACACCAGAAATGAGAGGTGGCACTGGGCAAGTGGGCACAGTATACGCTGTGAGCCTGACACACACGCTGACAGGCAGGCAACTGCAATTAGATTACACAGGAAAAAAAAAAAGGAGATTGATGTTCTAGCCCTAAAAAGGGCTTTTTGGGGTGCTGTCCTTACAGCAGAGATCAGATGAGTCCTTCAGGACTGTGGTGGACACTGAATACACTAGCCTAGCTATCGATTTCCCTATTAAATCAGCAGCAGCTACACTGTCCCTCCTCTCTCTATGAATACAGCTTCCGAATGAATCTAAAATGGATGCTGTCCAGGAGGTAGGAGGGTCTGGGAGGGAGGGTCTGCTGCTGATTGGCTGTAATGTGTCTTCTGACTGTGAGGTACAGGGTCAAAGTTTACTCAATGATGACGAATAGGGGGAAGACAGAACATCACATATGTTCGCCCGCCGCGGTGAACAACGCGAACAAGCTATGTTCGCCGGGAACTATTCGCCGGCGAACTATTTGCAACATCACTAATTAGAGGCTATGCGGTGCTAACGAGTAGTTTTCTCTCACCGCTCACTTACCTACAGCGCTGGTATTACGGGTTTTTACAAACCGGGCGTTAAAAGGCAAGAAGTAAGCGTTGAGCAAAATTGTGATCCTTACCGCACTTCAATACCAGCGCTGCTTAAATCAGCGGTGAGCTGGTCGTACGTGCTCGTGCATGATTTCCCCATAGGAATCAACGGGGAGAGCCGGCTGAGAAAAAGTCTAACACCTGCAAAAAAGCAGCGTAAAACTCAGTAATGCAACCCCATTGATTCCTATGGGGAAATAAAATTTATGTTTACACCTAACACCCTAACATGAACCCTGAGTCTAAACACCCCTAATCTTACACTTATTAACCCCGAATCTGCCGCCCCCGACATCATCGCCACCTACATTATATTTTTTAACCCCTAATATACCGCTCGGACATTGCCGACACTATAATAAACATATTAAACCCTTAACCACCGCACTCCTGCCTCGCAAATATTAGTTAAATATTATTAACCCCTAATCTGCCGCCCCTAACATCACCACCACCTACCTACATTTATTAACCCCTAATCTGCCGCCCACAATGTCGCTGCCACTATACTAAATGTATTAACCCATAAACCTAAGTCTAACCCTAACACCCCCTAACTTAAATATAATTACAATAAATATAAATAAAATATATTAATTATATTAATATTATTACCTAAATAATTCCTATTTAAAACTAAATACTTAACTATAAAATAAACCCTAAGATAGCTACAATATAACTACCAGTTATATTGTAACTAGATTATGGTTTAATTTTTATTTTACAGGCAAGTTTGTATTTATTTTAACTAGGTAGACTAGTTACTAAATAGTTATTAACTATTTAATAACTACCTAGCTAAAATAAATACAAAAGTACCTGTAAAATAAAACCTAACCTAAGTTACACTAACACCTAACACTACACAACAATTAAATAAATTAACTAAATTAAATAATATTAGCTAAAGTACAAAAAAACCCCCACTAAATTACAGAAAATAAAAAATAAATTACAGATCTTTAAACTAATTACACCTAATCTAATAGCCCTATCAAAATAAAAAAGCCCCCCCAAAATAAAAAAACAAGCCTAAACTAAACTATCAATAGCCCTTAAAATGCCCTTTTGCTGGGCATTGTCCCAAAGAAATCAGCTCTTTTACCTGCAATAAAAATACACACACCCCCAAACAGTAAAACCCACCACCCACACAACAAACCCCCCCAAATAAAAAGCTAACTAAAGAAACCTAAGCTCTCCATTTCCCTAAAAAAAAAGGCATTTAGATTGGCATTGCCCTTAAAAGGGCAGTTAGCTTTTTTGCGGTCCAAAGCCCTAACCTAAAAATAAAACCCACCCAATACACCCTTAAAAAAAAACCTAACACTAACCCCTGAAGATCGACTTACTGTTCTGAAGACCGGACATCCATCCTCAAGGAAGCGGCAGAAGTCTTCATCCATCCGGGCCGAAGTCCTCAACGAAGCCTGGAGAAGTCTTCATCCAAGCCGGATGAAGTGGTCCTCCAGACGGCATCTTCTATCTTCATCCATCTGACGCGGAGCGGCTCCATCTTCAAGACATCCGACGCAGAGCATCCTCTTCATCCGGAGTCTTCTTACTGAATGACGGTTCCTTTAAATGACGTCATCCAAGATGGCATCCCTTAGATTCCGATTGGCTGACAGAATTCTATCAGCCAATCGGAATTAAGGTAGAAAAAATCCTCAGCCAATAGGATTGAAGTTCATTCCTATTGGCTGATCCAATCAGATGGATTAAGATAGAAGATGCTGTCTGGATGAAGACTTCTGCCCGTCTGGAGGACCACTTCGCCCAGCTTGGATTAAGACTTCTCCCAGCTTCGTTTAGGACTTCGGCCCGGTTGGATGAAGACTTCTGCCGCTTCCTTGAGGATGGATGTCCGGTCTTGAGAACAGTAAGTTGATCTTCAGGGGGTTAGTGTTAGGTTTTTTAAGGGTGTGTTGGGTGGGTTTTATTTTTAGGTTAGGGCTTTGGGCCGCAAAAGTGCTAACTGCCCCTTTAAGGGCAATGCCCATCCAAATGCCCGTTTCATGGCAATGGGGGGCTTAGGTTTTTTTAGTTAGCTTTTTATTTGGGGGGGTTGTTGTGTGGGTGGTGGGTTTTACTGTTGGGGGGTGTTTGTATTATTTTTTTACAGGTAAAAGAGCCGATTTCTTTGGGACATTGCCCCGCAGAAGGCCTTTTTAACTATTAATAACTATTTAATAGCTATTCTACCTAGTTAAAATAAATACAAACTTGCCTGTAAAATAAAAATAAACCCTAAGCTAGATACAATGTAACTATTAGTTATATTGTAGCTATTTTAGGATTTATTTTACAGGTAAGTATTTAGTTTTAAATAGGAATAATTTAGTTAATGATAGGAATTTTATTTAGATTTATTTAAATTATATTTAAGTTAGGGGGTGTTAGGGTTAGGGTTAGACTTAGGTTTAGGGGTTAATACATTTAGAATAGTTGGGGCAGCAGATTAGGGGTTAATAAGTGTAGGTAGGTTGCGGAGACTTTGGGGGCAGCAGATTAGGGGTTAATAAATATAATGTAGGTGTCAGCGATGTTGGGGGCAGCAGATTAGGGGTTAATAAGTATAATTTAGGTGGCGGCGATGTCCGGAGCGGCAGATTAGGGGTTAACAAGTATAATGTAGGTGGTGGCGATGTTAGGGGCGGCATATTAGTTGTTAATATTTAACTAGTGTTTGCGAGGCGGGAGTGTGGTGGTTTAGGGGTTAATATGTTTATTATAGTGGTGGCGATGTCCGGAGCGGCAGATTAGGGTTGTATTTTAGTATTTTCGATGCGGGAGGGCCTCGGTTTAGGGGTTAATTGGTAGTTTATGGGTGTTAGTGTACTTTTTAGCACTTTAGTTATGAGTTTTATGCTACAGCTTTGTACCATAAAACTCTTAACTACTGACTTTAGAATGTGTTAGGGATCTTGGAGGTAGAGGGTGTTCCGATCACTTTTTGGCCTCCCAGGACAGACTCGTAATACCAGCACTATGGAAGTCCCATAGAAAAAAGACTTTACAAAGTTTACGTAAGTCGCTTTATGGTAAGGCCAAATAAGTGTGCGGTGCCCCTAAACCTGCAAGACTCGTAATAGGAGCGGTAGTGAAAAAGCAGCTTTAGGACCTGTTAACGCAGCTTTTTAAGCCTAACGCACAACTCGTAATCTAGCCGTATGTATTTAATCTAAATATTTCACATTCTAATGTTCTGCACATAGCAGAATATGTTCTACTAGTCCTAAAGCCCGTTGACACGGGCCGTGTTGTGTGATGTGATATTTTTTTTATTTATTTTTTTTCTCTCTCTCTCTCTCTCTCTCTACCCCTCTCTCTCTCTCTCTCTCTCTACCCCTCTCTCTCTCTCTCTCTCTCTACCCCTCTCTCTCTCTCTCTACCCCTATCTCTCTCTCTCTCTCTACCCCTCTCTCTCTCTCTCCACCCCTCTCTCTCTCTCTCTCTCTCTACCCCTCTCTCTCTCTCTCTACCCCTCTCTCTCTCTCTCTCTCTCTCTCTCTCTCTCTACCCCTCTCTCTCTCTCTCTACCCCTCTCTCTCTCTCTCTACCCCTATCTCTCTCTCTCTCTCTCTACCCCTCTCTCTCTCTCTCTCTCTCCACCCCTCTCTCTCTCTCTCTACCCCTCTCTCTCTCTCTCTACCCCTCTCTCTCTCTCTCTCTCTCTCTCTCTCTCTCTCTACCCCTCTCTCTCTCTCTCTCCACCCCTCTCTCTCTCTCTCTCTCTCTCTCCACCCCCTCTCTCTCTCTCTCTCTCCACCCCCCTCTCTCTCTCTCTCTCTCTCTCCACCCCTCTCTCTCTCTCTACCCCTATCTCTCTCTCTCTCTCTCTCTCTCTCCACCCCTCTCTCTCTCTCTCTCTACCCCTCTCTCTCTCTCTCTCTCTCTCTCTCTCTCTCTACCCCTCTCTCTCTCTCTCTCTCTCCACCCCTCTCTCTCTCTCTCTCCACCCCTCTCTCTCTCTCTCTCTCCACCCCCCCTCTCTCTCTCTCTCTCTCCACCCCTCTCTCTCTCTCCACCCCTCTCTCTCTCTCAAACAGTCAGTGCACCAAGCCAGTGCACCAATCTGCAGCAGTCTGTTGGTTCAGTGGGGGAGCTGCAGTGCTTTTGGCTCCAGAACAGAATTCTGCCTGTGTGTTTAACTCTTTGCAGAAGTTAGCACATGCAGTTATTTACACTATTTGCCGTTGACCCCTATGTGTTTAATTAATAAGAGTACATAATGTTTGCACTACAATGCGTCTTTTAGCAGTTGTAGAACATGTCATTCTAGAATCCCCTCTGTGCATGATGTATCCTCTGTAATGTGGGTGACTGGGTCCTGTGTGGCTTCCTAAAGCTTCAGAGCTTGTCAGTAAGTCTCAGTGCTTCCTTATTTCAGTGCCCTTCCTCCAGACAAACACTGAGAGGAGAGGTCTGTCAGGCAGCTGTGAAACCTGATCCTATTTATTACGCTGCAGGGAGGGAGGAGAGACACTGCAGGAAACTATTACATAGCTCTGGAGAGTTTCCAAGCACCAGCCAAATACTTATTGGTCTCTCCCGACTCCCTGACGCTGAGGGTGAAAGGTGAACAGGAAGCAGTCAGGCGAGGAGGAAGGTGTCCATGGCGAGGGACGCCCGGGGGGATCCCAGGATACAGTGCACATGTGTGATCCCCTCCACACACTGCTGTAAGTGAGACACACCTCCTCTCTCTTTACAACCTAAAAAGGTGATCCACTGCTAATGCAGAATGGTGCTGCACTCAGCCTTTTTGCTGTCCTAGGCCTGCCATGCAATAGCACCATAACTTGTTGCTTCCGTCATCTCCCGCTCAATTCTTGGTCTCTTAAACTTCCCCGGGAGCCGGAGCTAAGCAGTGTGTGCAGCGGAGCCGTAACCCTAACAATATAGGGCTCTATCTGGTCCTACATTGTCCTATGACTCCTATGCTGCTCCGGTCCTGAGCGGGAAACCCCTGCCTGACCCTGGTCAGCTGTAGGTCCTGCTGCCGGGTCCTCGCGCTGCGTTCCCCCTGCGCGTGCGATCATCTCTGCTGCCGGGTCCTCGCGCTGCGTTCCCCCTGCGCGTGCGATCAGCTGCAAGAGTTTGTCTGAACTGCGCATGACGGCTTCAGACAAACTATTGTCTTTTATAATATAGGATAATCCTATATAAATATATCTTTATATATCTAAACCTATATATAATCATCTATATATACAAAGCTATTGATATATATTGTACCAAATTAGCATTAGATATATAGAAAAATATGTAATTATAAATAAAAAAAGATCATTGGAATGTGAAATATTCAAATTTTCATCTCAGGTTAGCGCATTTAAAAATATACGATCGGATTAGCGTGTGAGTTGGGTGTATTTTCCAAATTTTTTGCTTTAACTGTAGAATTAGTACTTAAAAAAGGAGGAATAGAGATTTAGAAAGTGCAGGGTGGTTAGCCTAGAGCGTAGCTAAGGGTTAAGGCCTGGTTGAGTGAGTGCTGCTGCTGTGTGTGTATATATATATGTGTGTGTGTATATATATATATGTGTGTGTATATATATATGTGTGTGTGTATATATATATGTGTGTGTATATATATATATGTGTGTGTGTATATATAT
Organism: Bombina bombina; assembly: GCF_027579735.1. NCBI lineage: Eukaryota > Metazoa > Chordata > Amphibia > Anura > Bombinatoridae > Bombina > Bombina bombina. The sequence goes on from NC_069502.1 coordinate 1,239,737,561, forward strand.
GTGTGTGTGTGTATATATATATATATATATATATATATATATATATATATATATATATATATTTTTATATATATATATATATATA